>NC_051176.1:274751335-274892592 GCF_013339695.2 Rhipicephalus sanguineus | reverse complement strand
GGTTACCCGCCGCGGTGCACTAGTGGTTATGGTGCTTGACTGCTAACCCGTAGGTCGCGGCGGCCGCAATTCGATGCCCGTGTGCTTATATTTAAGTTTTATAAGACCACGTGGTCGAAATTTCTGGAGCCCTCCACTATGGCGTCTATCTAATATCGTGGGTCTGTGCACGGGCGTTAAACGCCACAATTATTATTAGCTCTTCGGGGTGCCGCCTGTATCATTTTCCTAAACTTATTCGCTGTGTTTGATACAGAACCGCTTTTCTATTTTACTTAGCTATATTTGTTTTTATTTCTTAGTCTTCTCTAAATATGTTTAACGTTACTAATCACCAGGTAATCGTAGCTTAAGTGGCATATAATGTGAATAGCGGCGTTGTCATGCGGCACTTTGTGCAACTATAGAACACGTCTCACACGTTTTCTGGGCTGCAGATGTTCTCTCATAAAAGAAACATTTTTAAAAGATCGCGCATTACTGAGTATGTCGCTCACGAACGCTTTACGCCAGCAGATAAGTAGAATATAAAAGTAATTGCAGTTTCATGTCCTCTACGTAAACAAGATGCGTCGCAAAGAATGTCGCTACCGCTCTCGCTGACGTACACCTGTCCGGTGATCGGGTAAAAACCGTCATACGTTTAGGGCAAGGTAGAACATAACAACGGCATTTGCACCATTCTGCGAAGGCTTCTAATTGAAGTTCTTGTGATTAGACGGCAGCCCGCTAGCTGCTTGGCAAGCAGAGCATCGACTGCACCCAATTACAAAAGCGGCAAATAAAAACCGTTATCAGCGAAGTGTATAAAGAGCTGTCATGATAAGCAGCTAAAGCGACCCCAATAACTTGTCTTGGAACGAAAGTAATATACCTTCAGCAAGAAATACAAAACTTTTGAGATACTAACAGACATTTCATTCAATGAAGCAAAATTGGTCTCAGTTAATAAGCTTTCAAGCGAACATTTTTTTGCATCGGCGTTTAGTGCTCCATTATCGTATATACAATCGGCGTTGCGGTACCTCCATCATCGTATACAATCGGCGTTGCGGTACCTTGTATCTGTATCTCAAATACTTCTTACCTGAGTATCTTGTATCGTATCGCGATACAATTTCGAAGTATCTTTGCCCAGCCCTGTACAATATATGCAATCTAATTTTTTATTCCCCTTCAATATTTCTCGTGTTGTCTTATTTTACTCCTCCCCTTTTGTGTTAATTTCTCTTTGTCTACGTGTTTTTGCTCTTTTTATTTCTGAAGACTGTCTGTATTGTATTGTTTTTTATTGTTTTTTTTTGCGTGCGCCTGCAAAAAGACCTTACAGTTGTTTCTGGGCACGTTAAATCAATGATTGATTATTATTATTATTATTATTATTATTATTATTATTATTATTATTATATTATTATTATTATTATTATTATCTTTTAGTTCGACCCAACGCCATGTCACCTGAATTAATTTTTTCTTCCTAATGGCAGAGTAACCTTAGTTTCTCCCCTAGTCATTTTTTCCTTTCTCCGTACTTTTCCGCCAGCAATCCTCCAGCCGTCTTTTACTTATTTTTATCGCGGACCTGTTTGTCTTTCCATTGTTGTCCCTAAAACCCAAGGCTTCATGTTCTCGTCAATTTGTCAACAAACGTCACTGTACAAACAGCGCGAATCTGCTGTTGTAAGTTACACGCTCCTTTAGACCCCTTGCAGCCATGTAATGCATGTGGAACAGTGCCGTGCTAGAATGGGTTGGTTTGTCAGTGGTGCCAAGAGGAGGTCTGTTCGCGGTCCAGCATGTAGTGGGGTCCCGCATATTGCTAGGGTTTCTTCCGGCAGTGCTCCGGAAGGTGACGATATGCGTTGGGTCTTGCGTTCCCGGGAATGGACTGTCGGTGGAATGCTGTATAAGCATCAGTTTTAGACTAGTTCGAGAGACATTTGAAGGTAGACGAGCGCTGACGCTGAGGAAAGGAAAAGAGATGCAAACAGGAAAGACGCTCACTTGCAACTAATAGCGCAACATGTTTCGATCAGTCCTCTTAAATGCGAAGCATTTCTTAGCGAACCTCTGGCACTTTGAGCGTTTATATCTATCTATCTATCTATCTATCTATATCTATCTATCTAGCCGCCTACGTCTGGGCGCTCTCATGATCGCCTCCTTGGTATAGACCAAAATTTGCATGGGAGGGTAAGAGGATTCGACGAATATGACTGCCGGGTCATGACATAAATAACGTTAAAATCCTGTCGTGTACGTCGTCAAACCCTTTCCACTAGACACGTGTGGCACATACCCGTTTACCACGGGCCGCGGTGTACGGTTATGCGCCACAGGTGATTGACAGTTTATGTCTACCCAGGAACGGCGAGAACAGACATTAGTAACTTAAATGCTAGAGAGTTAAGTAAAACCAACATCGACAGCGTTGACACAACGAATGGAAATAATGAAAATTAGGATCCCAGCAGGAATCGAACCCAAGCACTCTGCGTGGCAAATCAGGTATTCTACCACTGAGCCACGCCAGGTCTACAATTGGTTTGGAAAAACAGCAACGCAGGCCTAATATCGGTGCAACGTGAATTGTGGTTGTGGTGCTATCTAATTTTACAAGAAAGCAATAAACACTACATGATACTCCTACGATGTGTACTCCTACGATACGGGCGTCGTATCAGATTGACGTCTGTAGTTCCAGTGTTGGCTCCCCTTTTATAGCAGTCTAATAAACATTACTTTTGTATTCCTATGATTCAGCAAGCTATATTGAAGCATTGCTCGACCCCGAAGGAATACATTAACGAAAGCTACGTATTCACATCGCACCGTAAAGTGCACTTCGTCCACCAGAACGACGAAGTGTCCTCTTCATTTCCTAAGAGGTTGGGCGATGGCCTCATGCTGACCGAGGATAATGTCAGATTGATTGACAGCCATTTCTAGACTAGGCTACGTAGGCCACATACGCCCAGGTAGTCTACGAATAGGACAAACACCATCCACTGATGTTGGTCTACGCACCATCCAGGCCTACCAGCCTCGACGGCCTATGCCTCACCAACGTGAAAGGTGGCTTCAGGTTCCGACATGTCGCCGGCTCTGTCGACAGACAATTTGTCGACGAAATGACCGAGGCATCCACGAATTCCAACAGCTCTACTATGCCACATACTTCAATACATATGGACCCCTCTTCACCACGGTCACGACCGGATTCTATAACAAGTCATGAACAGCTGCTCGTGCTCACTGATCATGGTGATGATGCCCTTGTTCAAGAACTGTCAAGAACTTCTTGCACACATGCACACGGGTTCGTGAAACGCGCGTGCGTTCTCGGGACACGTATAAGCACTACATATCAGCTTACCGCTTGTGGTGTTGGTAATACCCACGTTGTCATTGGCAGCGTTACCCAACTGTAAACAACTGCTTATATAACACATATGCAACTCTTCAACATATATATGTGTGCGTATAAAATATATAGAAATCTCTAGCGTCATTTTGTAACGTGTCGCTCAGTAAAAAAAGTTACGCCACAGTCACCTACCCGCCGCATGATTCGCATAACATCGACTCCCACGGTACGTGGGATCTGCCGAATTTTTTTCTTGCTTAGGACGTTTTGTTGGAATCCAGCTGGCCAACGCGCACACGTAGTAAAAGCTTACGGGATTATGTAAGCTTAACAAAATCACTTTCAAGTGCGCGTCCTTCTTGTCTACGTCGTTTCCTTTTCCTCGGCATCAGTGATAGAGCGCTCTTCTTTCTTTTTTTCTTAACTTGAAATCGCATCTCCTCAATTAAAGTATCTGAACAGCAGTACTTGACGCAACTGACGAGTCTCACGTTGGCAGCCACACGTGCCTGCTTCTACTCCAGAAACAATGGCAAGCTAACTCTGCTTAGACAGCACTTCCGTCAGGGACCTTGTTCTCGGAAAGCGACTTTAGAGAGAGGCGGATGCTCGCCGGAGTGAGTGCACTCGACTCGAAGGCCGCGCCGGCACACTCATTGAGTCACGCCGATACAGCTGACGGGATCGGCAGCGTAGTGAAATCAATCTTGAGCGCATCTGCGAAGGAAGAAAAGAAAAAAAGAAGCGGAAAGTAAGGACGCTAGCGGGACGGAAAACAAGGAAAACACGCCAGAGTGGCCCGTTTCCCGTCACGATCGGCCACGATCGTCACGTGGTCGCACATGCCGGCGGTCTCGCAGCAGCCTCGACGGGATCTCACTTAGATCAACACGGCGTCGGCTTGCATCAACACTTGGCCAGTGTTGACACAGCGCGCCATCCTTGAAGCCTCATCAGCAGAACTCCATTGAGAAAAAAAAAAAAGAATGTGCCAGAGGCCCGTCCGGCGACTGTAAATCAAGCCGTGTTTATGCTGGCCCGCCGTGAGGTTCGATCTCTTCCGTCAATGGACGCGGCAGGGTACAGCGGGAACGCTAGCGACCGAGCAGCGGGGGGTGGGTTAGGAACAAGAGGACGAGGCCGGCAAAGCGCGCTTGTCAGCCGACGCGCGACGACGTCGTGCTCGATGACGCGCGCACCGCGACCAAGTTCGAGCGTCGCCGTCTTCGAGGGGGCGGCGCCACGACTCTTGACAGCGCGGATCCTCCGGGCACGCAAGTTGCCGCGAGGCGACCACCCGTCAGTCAGCGTGCCGGCGGCGGCTGTTGACACAACGCGGGCGTCTTGCTCGTGTGTCTGCGGCGTCCAATACATCACGCACTGCAGCGATCGGGCACCCGCGTGGCACAAAACAAAAGAGCGCGAAAAGGAAGCGTCCCTTATCGTGGGCATTCAGCCGGCTGCGGCGCCGCGCCTCGCACGTCGGCCGCCTTCCGTGGGCTCAAATCTCGTCGCCTTTTTTTGCCGGGAAGGAAGACTCCAGGGCGCAGAGTAAGAAGAGAAAGAAGCGCGGCAGTAATCCATCCTGCCAGTGACAGCGCCCTGCCTCCTCTCCCCGCCAGAAGAATCTCTAACGAACCGAGAGGCGCGCACAAGACAAAGGGAAGAAGAACGCCCTCCCACGCGCATCGCGGTAGAAGCCTGCTTCCGCCTCCGGTTGAATAATTGAGAGGGCAGTTTCGAGAGCCGATTCTGGAGCGCGGTGAGGAAGCGATACACCCGGGCGCAGGCACATCATGGCGGCAGCGTCAAGGAGAGTGATTGCAATTGTGTCTATCTCGCGCCCCGTCTCATGAACACTGAATCTTTCCGGGACGAAGCAGTCCCTCATACAGAGCACGATGAGAAGAGAAACGGCACACCAAAGCGCCCGGCACGCGCAGCATTCCAAGCCATATGCTTGGAGAACTGAGATGGTCATGACTGCTCATGACTCGTAAGGAATTGCGCAAACAACCCCTACACATGAGCGAAGGAACGTGGAGGCACGCTTTCCTTTCTCGAGTCATTTTCCCCCTTCGCCACGGCATGCATCCGCAATCTCAGAGCGCATGTGAAATTCCCGAGGGAAACAGACACCAGCGCACGTCGACTGCTGGGCGGGAGACGCAAAAGAAAGTCGTCGTATATGTATAACATAGCAAGAAGGCGTGCGAACACGTATCCGGCGCGCAGTTTTCGCCTTAATTCATCATCCATTCAGCGCTTCAGCAAAAGCTCAGCGGCAGCAGTGGTAGGAGCAGCAGGAGCACCGTTAGGCACTTGAGAGAGAGAGAAAAAAAAAAGGAAGGCGGGGGAACGATTACAAAAAGAACGCGACTAGGCTGCCGGGCCGGGCGGCCGAGATTCCTCGGCTACAGCGCTTTTTCGCAACGCGCGCAAAGACGAGCTGGAAGCTTTGCTATAGAATCCTGGTTGAACGCAGAAAAATCGCGGCTTTGTACTTTACGTTCGCTATTACTGTACTAAAGGGGGCGAGAATATAGTTTTTTTTCCTTTTCATTGTTGCTTCCATCACACTCGCTGTACGCTGCAATGCCACGATGTATGGAAATTAAAGCGCGCATTTTCTAAGCGTCGTTTCGGTTAACTTTGGCGTTCTGCCCGTCCACAGCAGTTCTCGTCTAGGCCGGCGCTTCCTTCCTCCTATTCGGCAGACAGCGGTGCGAGAGGAGCAGCGTAAGACAAACGAGCGCGCGGATCGCGCTGCACACTTCGTCAAAAAGAAATAGGCAGGCCAAGGAAAAAGAAGCAAAAGAAGGAGACGAAGACAGCAAAATCGCTTCGGAGGGACGGGAACGCTGCTCGGCAGAGCGGCGGAATTTACATTTCAGAGTCGTAAATCCTCCTCGAACCGAAACATCAACGTCCGTGCCACCGCGAAAATTGATTCACGCTCGAAACCCTTCATTTCAATTTCAAACGCGCTGCCAACGCGCTTATTCAAAACAAATTGGTAAACAGAGGCCGACAAAAAAAAAAAAAAAAAGAAAGAAAGAACCGCTGGCGCTGCTTCGAAGACACGGCAGGGCCGACACGTAGCAAAAAAGGAAAACTGCTAAACGAACAAAAGGTTCGACTATGCCCGGGAAAACAATGCTGTTTCAATAGCGCAAACTTTTAGGGCACGCATGCTCGCTCTCTATAGAGGGTATGCGAGCTGGCCGGTCTATTCCATTCACGGTGCTATATGCTATATAGACGCTGCTATATGCTATATAGACGCCTGCAAATAGCATTATGCAAGTTGGCATAACATTACACAGCTGCAGCGAGTGATCCGAATCCGAAGTCACGCGTGAGGCCTTTTTTGAAGCTGATGCGACAGCGACCTTCTCAAAGAGCCACAATAAGCAACGAGATCTTGAAACATCTAAAACAATTAGAACAGAGACGCACACCAACAAGGCGCAGGACAACAGGATGATACAGGACAAGAAAGTTAGTCCATAGCCTAGTTCTGCGCTTTTGATAAATAAATAAATAAATAAATAAATAAATAAATAAATAAATAAATAAATAAATAAATAAATAAATAAATAAAGTGCATTGATAAACACCACACAAAACTGCCTCAACCGATAGTACATTATGCAGTGGCCGGCCTAATGAAGAATGTATAAAACAAAGCAGCTCCGAAAAAAAAAATATATACGTAGCACACGTCATACACAGAAAACAAGTCAGTGAGAAACCACGCATTACAGTGCTTTAATGACTAACAGAAAACAAGACTGATTATTGGTCATGACGCCGGACATAAGTTCTCTTGCTAGCTCTGTTTTGGGAGGTAAGTCTCCGAGAACGCCACCACAGCGTCGCAGTGACGTTGAGAATAAATAGTGCGAAGCACGTCTGCACGAAGTTTCCAGTGAATCGTAGAGTCTCGTGAAGACTGCGGAGAAGCGTACTTCTCGCTACTCCGTTTCACTTATGGCGAAAATATGGAGATTTCTGAGAAAGAGCCGCAAGCTTTCTCATAAGGTAAGTCGCAATGTATATTAGAGGTGTGCACGGGCTCCGGGTAGCCCGAAAGCCCGAGCCCGACCCGGCCCGCGGGCCGGGCTCGGGCGAGCCGACGTATTTTCTCCTCGGGCCCGGGCCGGGCTCGGGCTACTTGGAGTCTTAGCGGGCCGGGCTTGGGCCCGGTGCAAAGCCCGACTCAAGCCCGAAATATAGAGAATGAACGGGAATTGTTTTCCAGCACGCATACAGCGCCTTTTCCGCGACCGTCCTTTACCGCTTTTCCTTTCCATTCGCTACTTTAAACTAAAGGGGAGCAGGTAAAGCACTGCCTCTGTTGCACTCCGACAAACAGAGAAGTAACACCACCTGAGCTAGTGACGGCGCCACGCGACTGTTCGTGTTAGATTTATTTCCAAACCCAACATGAGTGAAAATGAACGTGACAACGACGAGCGACCCGACGTAGATCACTTTCGTGCAAGGTGACGCTTGCATGAGCATACGCCATACAGGTGACGGCTTTGGCGAGCGAACTCCATTGTTGCTGACATGAGGCCGTCTACTTGTATAGCAAAAGTGCCGCGCTGTCGCAGGTATGCAACGCAAGTAAAATTCCCAAGCTTGCCAGGCTCGCAAGAAGATATTAGCAATTCCGGCGACGAGTGCAAGCAGGGAACGTAAACTTCAGTTCGGCGGGCTACATAATGCAAAAGCACCGTACTTCGTTGAAGCCAGAATCGTTGGACTGCTTGCTGTTTTTGCACGACAATTTGTAATCCGTGTAATAGAGACTGTTCGTCGTGTGTCGTTTTGATTATATTCGATATGCTCAATAAAATGCCAAATTACTGGAAAACTATGTTTTGTTTTCGCAGCGAACCTTCAAAAATCCGGACCGGGCCGGGCTGGGCCGGGCCTGGGTTTGTGTTTTCGTACGTCGGGCCGGGCCGGGCAGGCTACCAGCCCTTTGCCGTCGGGCTCGGGCGGGCCTTCGACAAAGTCAGCGGGCCCGGGCCGGGCTCGGGCTCGGAAATACGGCCCGTGCACAGCTCTAATGTATATACATCGCCGAGGCAAACGAAGCAAAATGAAAAGGGCAAGCAAACAGAGGCAAGCGTTAGTTAGGCTGTGTAAGCGGCAGGCTGGCCGTTCAGCACTATCGAGTAATGATCGACCCTACGTACTCGCACGTCGCCGCTCCACGCTGAAGGGTAGAGGATACGCGATGTATATACACAGTCGCTCCCGCCGGTGTCTGTCAGTATGACGCCTCCAGCGTTAGCTGTTCCTCGCGGCGCGGTTGAGCGAGTGGCGTTTACCGTAATTAAAGGCGCCCGCGAAGAGCCGTGCCGCGATAGAAACAGCGGGGCCTCCTTCGCGCAACGCGCGTCATCGTAAAAAGAAAAAAAAAAGGCGAGCCTTTCGCCGGTGGCACACGTGACGCTCGCTTGGCGCCGTAATTAACGGCCCTTCCTCGATGGGCAGTCAATGAAAACGACACGGCGACAACGTCGGCTCCCAAATTGGGCGCGCCTGCCGTCGTCGAGTACACCGGCGACGTACAGACAGCGCACTTGCAACGCCGTGAAAGGACTTGCGCGCGCAACGAGCGTAAACACGCCAGCATTGTGCGTTTCGCCCATGGCTCTGCTGCGAATGATGCATGTAGTACGCACAAAAAAAATACGCATAAATATTCCGTCGCCCGTTTATTCAGTGTTGAGGCTTTTGCTTCGAACCTTCGTATCTGTGACGGCGTGTATATGGCAAACACCAGCGGGCCTCCTGCGGGTTATACGCTAAAAGCATATTTTCCTCTCGGTAGACATCACGCTACGTTATTTTAAAGCGAGACGATCGCTAAAGCAGCTAAACTGGCAGCCTTCAAATTACGCAGCTGGAAACAAAAATGCAAACGAGAGACAGGGCAGGAAAGTGAAGGCGATCTTCGCGTTTCAGCGACGGTGCAGCAGCTGCAAGTGCACGCCGTCACTGCAGCCAAGCTCTTTTGACAGCCTCCTTTGAAACGCGGTGCCACCTGTGGAGCTGGTCTCTGACGAGTAACTGGCGTAACAACGAGCCTCGAAGCGCTCTCCGTAGGTGTTCTCCGGAGCTTTCAGAGAAAGGGGAGGGACGGGTGTATAGTGGCGGTGCGCCAGGAACTTTAATTGCGTCCGCATTAAAATGAGCCGCGGCAGAGGAGCGTCGGGCGCATCTGCCGCCGGTTCCGAAAGTCTCGTCGGCCAAGTGGAAGACTCGCGTCTATTCTTCCCCGCGGCGTGCGCCAGTGATTCAAGACGCTCTCGCGCGCGGAGGGCTTTGTGGAAACTTTGGGCGCCGCCGACTTTTGCTCGCACCGTGGGCGGCCTTCGTTATACGGGGCCGTCGTCGTCGGCATTTCGCCCACTGGCGGAAGGGCGCCGAAATCGGCTAACGATCTCTCGCGTGCTCTACCGCTACACTGCCTGCTCGCACAACTATAGGATCGGCGGGGCACGGCTTACGCTGGCGCTCGATCGCGGCCGCCTTTGTTGGCGCACCGGCGCCCCGCGTGTGTCCGCATGGAGGGGCCCTTTGTGCGCGCCACTCCGGCGCGGCGCCCAATTCGGCGGCGACATCTGGAGCGGAGCCCAACGATCCGCGCCAGAGAGGAAGAATCTTCCCCAAGAAACTCTTTTCTATAGGCCTTCCTTGCCTCGTGCTTTGTCCCTCTGCTGCGCCAGCACTTCCTTATGCGCAAGTAGAGTAGACTGCCTTCGCGACGTCGTAAGTTTTGCTTCAATCAGAAATAATGAGGTCAGATTAGAACGAAGTATAAAAAAAATATTTTTTATCGCCGTGATACATACGCTGTTCACTTCTCATGCAATAAGAGGCGTTTCTGCGATGATATATATATATATATATATATATATATATATATATATATATATATATATATATATATATATATATATATATATATATATATATATATATATATATATATATATAAAAGACACGTTGGAGTGTGTAGCTTGCCTTGAGCACAACGGCAAATTTTTGATGGATAGGGCACCCTAAAATATAAGTACAACTTTTTGCCGTCTTCGACGAACTATGCAAAATAAAACATCGCTGAGCAGTCTTCAGAACTCGAGGTTCTCGAGGCGCGTATATGGGTCTATACTAGTCGGTGGGTGGACATCATAATTGGCTAATGCATCATTTCCTCGTCGCATATACGATGTCTGTTCCATGTTTTCTTGTAGCACGTTTAAAAAAAGTTAATTCCACAGAGTTTCACATGCATCAGTATGGAATCCATTATAGATCGACACAATGCAATTGCATCCACCTCTCCTGCAGTTTGCATCATGAAGTTCGCATTTGCGGAAAAAAGAAGCGCAGTCGTCTACATCCGGCAAGCAGGGGGCAAGTGCCAGCACAGTGATAAAATTAGGCGCAAAAACTCGTGCATCATCAATCCAGAGCGCAAAGAGGTGCAATCGGCATAACGAGCACGGCACCCTACTTTCGACAACTTTGTTCACAAGTTGCTCACACAACATTTCAGATGTTTCAAGACCTCAATACGAAAAGCTGCGTTGACTCTTTGATCTTCTGGCACATATGTATATTAAGTACATGTTCGCGGTACGCTATTCCAAGAACACAATCAACATGGCTGTTTTTTTTTTTGTTGATGTTCTGTAATCTTCTTGGCTTGGCATATCTTTTTCTTTCCTTTTCTTTTCTTAATTGATTTGTGTCTTCAGCTTGATGTCGTATTCATAAGTACTAGTTTCACTGCCGGAGGTTCATCTTTGCAAAATTCATTGCTGTTGCCTGTGAATCGATGCAGCGTTCTTCTAGTTTGCACCTTTTGCTTAGGACTTAGCCAAGGGCGTCCACAGAACTTTTTGCAAAGGGGTGCATCCGCAGGGGGGGGGGGGGGTCTTTAGCACAGGCAGCCTTTCTTTCACTCCCGTGAAATGATTCGCAAGATTAGTCAATAGTGTGTAACGCGCAAAGATGGCTGGCAATCCTGAAGGCCGTTTCACACGAATATGCGGGACCTGTGTGTGCTAATCAATCTGCGTAGCTTATTGCTACTCTATAGAAAATTATCCGCTAGGAGGGAGGGTAGCCCCCCCCCCCCCCCAATTCTCTTCCGGACGTTCAAGGACTCAGCAGTTCTAACCTTCTAACCCCATCTTGCCGCAGAACCAAATTAATTTCCAACACTTTAGTTACGATTCCGTAAACCGAAGACTCTCCCAAACCAAATGTGCTGATATTCAGCGGTAATCGAATGAAAGCGGTCACCTCTGTGTCAACTATGTGCGCTCTGCGCACTCAACACACACACGGTCAATGTTATCTTCGCAAGGAGTGGAGGGACGTTTTTATCATGCACGCATCTTCCTCGACGTCTTCGCGAAATCACTGGACCCCTTGATTGAACATAGTTCTTTCCTTTAGGACATTTTTTTCCACAGATATCTTCCAACAGTTACTGAACCTATGGGTGACATCAGTGCCTAATTTCACAAGTTACTTGGTATTGGTGCTTCGTCTTGTCAGTTAGCTGATCTCCATTTCGACAAAAACTAATAATAGAAATGCACGCATAAAACTCTGCCTTGTAATACAGCAAACCGACTCGTACGGGACCGGGATTTTTGAAGCAGAGAGAGCGAGAATAGCGCGCCGCTGCATCCTCTCCAACTGCTTTGCTGACTCACTGCATGCACTTAGACATCGTGCACGTAACAAGAAACGCATTGTACAAACAGATGCTATGACTACTGTATATAATTTGTGGACCTTTGAAGTTGGGTAGAAGGCACTCCGTAATGGAAGGTGGACATGCAGCTAGTGATCCGTATTAAGTTTGACCCCATCTAGAGATCGGTGATAAAATATAACCACAAGAGCGCTTTTCCATTTCGCATGTATCGGAATGCAGCCGCCACGGCAAGCACACGCACACACAGAGAGAGAGAGATGTTATGAGTTCGGAATGACACAATATTCCTGTAATGATATGCGCTAGCCAGTGCGTCATACTACCGTTAACAATTACTGTCTTACTACCTTCATGCATGACACTACTAAGCTAATGGAGTTGCGAATTCGACCGCGGGAACAGAAAACTCAAATTCCTTTCGTTCAGTCAGCCTTGCTTCGAGATGTCTATAGTTTAGTCGCAGCAAACGAAACTGCCTGAAATGGTTGTCTTGCCAGCGAGGTCATCTTCTCATCTCTTGCAACTTTGAGGAGTTCTTCAAACGCGCAGTGAAGACACTGTACGCGACTCATTTTCTCTCCGTCTTCACGCGGACCTGTGCAGAGAAAGGTGCCCGGCGAACACACGGCCAACCAGAACCTACAACTATGGGCGCGTGCCGCGGGGGCGACCGCCAGAACCATCGTGGCGATCTCTTCACCGAAGCCGTAGAAAAAAAAAGAAGAAAAAATAAGACAAAAGTAAATCGAAGAGAGCGCACGCGTTTCATATTTCAATGCGCGGCCCGGAATTGCCCCCATGAATCAGGCGGGGTGTATCACCTGAGCCCGCGGCGCCTCGGGCGGCACGTACAGACACAAGGTGGCCGCCGCTCCTCGCACATTGTCTGCCGATCCATTTGGGCGCAAGACGCATTAGCTGGGCTGCCATCGTCATCAATTTCGGATCCTGTTCATTACAGGCGCGAAGGGGCCGCCTGTATTATTGATCGGACCGCGCCAGGCAGTGGGGATTAGATCATGCTGCAGAGTCTTCTTCCCGTGGCCGCTGCTTCCTCGCGCGCCGCGCGGGTTCGCGAGCGTATACTCTCGCAATAGCTACAGGTGCGGCACGGCAGCCGATCATGCAGAAGACCGCGCAGCTTACCACACGCGGATGGTAACGAGGCTCTCATCCTCTGCGGCTCTTCCTGCCGCTGCGTCATCTCAACTCACTCCTTCTGCAAGCAGGTACACTGGCCCGAGGAAAGCGGTCGTTGCTAGATTCTCTTTTGTTGCATCACGAGGGCGTACTCGCTTACTCGCCATTCAGCGATGCCCTTCTGTGTAGCGACGGACACTATAGTAGTTACATACATACATACATACATACATACATACATACATACATACATACATACATACATACATACATACATACATACATACATACATACATACATACATACATACATACATACATACATACATACATACATACATACAGATAGTCGCCAGCAATATGACAGGGAACACCAAATTCATGTTTAAGAAACGACTACTCGAGATGTGTGAGTTTGAACCCGACCGAGTTCGAAGCAGCATTCCCATTGGATATTTCGTCCTCTGAGTGATTCTTCTAGGAGCGGCACATTTGTCGAGCACTTACAGCTTCTTGAAGGCTAATCCGGTGTCAGAGGAAAATACATCCAGACCAGGGGCGTAGCCAAGGGGGGGGGGGGGGGGGGTTGGGGGGGTTCAAACCCCCCCGAAATTTTTCAGTTTTGCTTGCGTATATAGGCATGCACACATACAAACGCACGCACGAACAAACATAAAGTATGGTTGAACCCCCCCCCCCGAAAAAAATTTCTGGCTACGCCCCTGATCCAGACCAACAGATAATTAAAGAACGACATAATGAGGTGGGATGGAAAGAACTCGAGAGAGACAGGCTAACATTGAATATAAGGGTGCAAAGGAAACTCCAGAGGCGGTGCGCCCTTGACCAACGTAACCCGGCGGATGAGGCGCGCGAGCCGAGGGTTCTCCACCTCTCAGATGCAGACGCTCCCGCGGGCAACCGCGCGTACTGCGTGCGCCATAAGGACGACGTGATTCGGGCGCGCTACGAGAGCGGCGACCGCCACCAGGATTTACGTGTACCCGGAACGCCTAATCCGCAAACTAGCGCAAAACCTCGGAACTTCGAAGGCGGCGAGGCGCGAGAACGCGGTGCATACCCGAGGACGGGTGATTCACTGATCAAACACAGTGAACGAGCGGCGGCTCCCGGAGAAAGGCGGGAGCGAGGCGTTGGCAGCAGCCAGATCCAATTCTGACGGGGTCCATCTTGTTAGGGCACCATCTGTCAGGAGCAGGCGCGTCGGCTCATAGCTCGCGCCCGGGTTGGGCCGCGTGGAGCGCTGCCGCATAATGAGCTCGGCGCCGACCACCCCATTGTTCTCCCGTGCGCACCACGTCGGCCGAAGGTGACGACGCGAGTGAACCGAGGTGAGGCCCCCGCTCGCGCAGACAGAGCACAACTCAAGGGATAAGCTCACCCACAATGAGCGTGAAGTGAATCGACCGCACGAGGCTAACGATTGCGCGCGTCAAATGCTTGGCCGGGATAATATGGCGATTCTATTGCGTCTCCTTTCCTTTCCGCTTTTCGCCACGAGTACTGTCGGTGCTCTGCTTATGTTATGCGCGAGGATCGACTTGTTTTGAAGGGTGGATGACAAAAAAAAAAGTGGAATAGAACCAAGGAGTAAGTAATTCGTACAAAAGTAGACAATTGACCATGCAAAGCAGGGCAGCATTAAAGAAGATGAGTTGTTCGGAGATAACGTTTTGAATGAATGAGTGCGAAGATTGATTATGCGTCATATTGATTAAAATTAAACCGAATCATTACAGTTTCAAAACGGTACATATTTATAGGAGAACTGCGTCGTACTCGTTTAACGCCTTGAAAAGTCCAATTTCGAAACCTTCTTGATGATATGATCTGTAGCTGTGCGTCACCTTTTGCTGACATAGAGGTTTTTTTCTTTTGACAATAAAGCTTTTTTATAAAAATCCTATGACAGTAAGGCTCCTGTCGTTTTCGCACACGAGCTCCACGTCGAAGGGAAATACTTTGCTGCAGCTGCAATGCCACTTGACTTGAGGGTAGTCGTTTATATGAGAAAGTTGTAGTGCATGGCAATTTATGGCATATCCATTTTTTAGAAATCACAGAAGTTGCACGTAATATGAGATACTCATCATCGAGTTTTTAGGGCGATATCGAAACCGATCGCGCCCGGCGCGCACGAAGCGCGACCACTCTGTTACGTCAGACAGGAACTACCTGTGCAAAGGAAGTGACGAAATTTGAACGAAGGCGTGCCGCGGTCGTATCTTTTCGTGAAAAGCGGTATAAGTAATCTCACTCGTGCTATCTCACTCGTGCCTTATCTTTGCGTGCAGTGTTTGGTGTTTATCTGTTTCTTTCGAACTGTGGGCAAGAAAATTGCAATATCAACCTCTTTTTTTGTCTGGGAAGCATAAAACTCAGGGGCAGCCACTGCGGCGCTTCTTCTTACAGACTGGCGAGATAGTTTTTCGCGTCTGTTTATAGACCAGAATTTTTATCGTTTGCAGAAGGCAGCCATATTTGCCCGGGGGGGGGGGGGGGGGAGGAGGCTGCTGGTGACACGGAACGGACGACCACGATAATGCCCGGCGTGCCCTTATCGCATGCTGGCTGCGAGTGTGGCTCACCATCAGTGACGTAACCTAACGCGCATATAACGACTGATGATACATCGCGCGCAAACAATACGCTGTCTACTTGTGTCCTGTCGATTTTTCTGACCAAATTCTGCTTCGATGCGCCTTGATTCAAATTTCCTCACTTCCCTGTCACGGGTAGTTCCGGTCTGACGTAACAGAGAGGCCGCGTTTCCTGGCATCGGGCGCCATCAGTTTCGATATCGCCGCTGAAATTCGATGATGAATATCTCTAATTACGAGCGCGATTTCTAAAAAAGATGGGTATGCCATAAATTGGCTCGCACTACAACTTTCTAATATAAATAACTCTCCTCAAGTCAATAATTTGAAAGTTAATTAACGAGCTTTTGGTAATTAGTCGCGTCACTGTCATTGTAGCCGCTCCGCCTCGACAAAGAGTTCATGTGCGACAACGACAGGAGCCTGACCGTCATAGACTTTTTTATAAAAAGATCTGTATTGTTAAAAAAGAAGTACGCTGTATGTCGACAGCTTTGCTTGCCGCCTCAAAAGTCGACTTCAACCATTTTCCACGCACGCTATAGACAAAGTGGTGTAAACATTTGTACTTTGTAAGCAATGAAATGGCCGTATACCTGAACTGTACAAAATAAAAAAAAAAGTAGTGAATTGAAAAACTAGCGCAGTAATCAATCAGTAACAAGTAATCGTTGAATGCAACTGAGCACGTAAGCCACTCGAAGAAAATCCCAGGGAAGAAACATACGGGACAGTTTTTTCTATCGTAACGTTCAGTACCTTTCGTACAACAACATGGCGACGATAAAGTACTCAGAGGTATAGCAACAGAGAGCCAGCGGGATCAAGCGAGTGCACGGTGGACGTTATTCGAGCGCACATATGATAGATTCGGATGTTCACAGAGCTGCGCGAAAATGCTCCCGCCTTACCGTACACTGAATGATTTCATGTGGGGCCCCCTTCAGCCGCTGCGAACTCTCAAACTGGCAGGCACGCGGGCCTTCATCTCGGCTGAGCCTGTCAAACTTCCTAAGCCGGCGAGTGTAGAGGGATAGAGCAAACTGGGAGCGTCCACAGGTGTCAGCCTAAAGAACTCGGTCTCCCCCAGAGCGTAAAGACGAGACCCTAAGGAGAATTGCGCCCGGGCTCACCAATTCAAGCGGAGTAGGAAGCGGATCAGGGAGAAGTTTCTCTCCGGCGACGAGAAACCTCCGAGCGTCGCGGCGGAACACGCTGAGTTGGAGATATTCGGGGCCGAACAGACCGGATCTGTCAGAGCAGATCGAGTTCATCTCGGCCTCGCTGGCCGGCCGAGTCGAGCCTTAATCCAATCAGGCTCCGCGCGACGTGACAGGCAACGGTCAAGGGGAGGGACGTCAGGACTGCAGCGGTGGACCGAGCGGGACTCGCCGTCGTGCCCCGAGTGCGCGATGGTTTCGCAACGTGCCAATGGATGCTGCAGCCGCGGCCGCGGGCGACAGACATCCTCCAGTATGCGGTCGCCGAGGCCGACCTGAAGGTGGCAACCGACAGCGCACTCGTTTCCGCGCCTGCACGAAGAAAAACTCGACGCCAAACGCAAACACGGAGAATACGTAGTAGAGGCGGCGAACGAAAAGGTCTGCTCGGTACTCCATCGATGGATCATTCAATCGATCAATTGATAGACTGACTGACTGATTGATTGATTGATTGATTGATTGATTGATTGATTGATTGATTGATTGATTCGCTAATTGGCTGTGTGTGATCAACTAGAGTGCTCACTGTATATAGGTTCGTCAGAATGATCAGCCATTTACATCGTATGTAGACGGCGTAGACTGAGTGTATCTTTATTCCATAAGGAGGAATCCATTGCCCCAGGCCGAAGCACTTTCACCTTTCTTTTTCCAGGGATGCCATATCTGCATGTTCTTCATCGTCACGTTATTTTCTTTCGTTTCACTCGATTCACGTACAAGTGACAAAAAGTTTTGAAGAGCGCTGCATTAAATGACCGTTTATTAGTGGCAGAGTAACGATCGAGTGACAGCCTTGTTTCTCCTCCAAGCACTTCCGGTCGAGCACTTACTTCCCGTTTTCCGAATGTTCAAAAAGTGCGTTAAAAAACTGGCACGAAATCGATGGTTATGGTTCAAGTTGAGAGTTATACTGGATACATATGATATCGGAGTAGATGCTTCCTTAAGATAAGGGTCAATTAGCTTTCAAGTTAATTAATGAAAATTAATTAAATGAATGAACTGAAAGAGTAGACGGTTTTCTCGTGAACAGCTGGGATCGTGGCGGCAACTGGCGGAGCAGACCTCAACCACACGCTTCTTTCAACATGGATTTTGAGAGATACGCTTCGCCAGCGCGGCGAAGCACAAAGTTACCGACGAACACCAAGGAATACTCCAGAGAACACGAACGTCGAGGTGGGAGCACCACTACCAGACACCTAAGTCAAGGATTATGGTCGCCTACAAATTTTATTCTAAAGTTCCCTTCTTTTTAATATTAAACATAGAGACTTCGCGTATCGCTTTAAGCTGACCAGACGACGGGAAGAATACGAGGAAGAAAATATACTGAGACCATGGAATCTACCACCATGTGCACTGAAAGCCACGACAGCCCTGCTGCGCATTTTAAAGATGACGGGGCTAATAGCCACTGTCCTTCAATGTGCAGTGAACGCATTCAAGGGTAGTGAGCACACGTCAGATGTTATCCGCTGCTTTCCACTTTCGCTTTGCATCCCGGCTTTACCTCCCCCCAGTGTAAACCCTGTAATTGATCCCTCTCTCTTTCTTGACTGTTTACCTGAAGATTTTATGCTTCAGTTTACCACTGCACTGGCGTTGTCGGGGGTGTTGGGCGGTTCAAGCTCCCCCCGAAGCTTTAGTTTTGCATTGCATGTGTATATATAGGCGCACACATACAAACACACGCACGAATATCCATAAAGGCTGGTTGACCCCCCCCCCCCTCTCTCTTCGAAAAAAATTTCCGGCTACATCCCTGGTACGCTGTTCTCCATGGTAGTCTTGCGACCATGTTTTATAAGCGTCTTGGACGTTTCATGAATACAGCAGGGGACTGCAGAACGTTGGAAGAACATACTGCACGCGTATTAAGCAGAGTAACGTTCTCGTGGATGCCGGCTTCGGGATGATGCCGTCAGGAAAGGTGCGCTAACGCTCTCCCTTTCTCCTGCACCAGCCGTGCCACATATTACTTACAGATTTATAATAGCCAAGTCTCGACTGCAGCCAAGTGACAACATCGAAGATGACGAGGAAGTACGGTACACACACGCCAGCGATCAAACAGCCCGCCCACGGACGCTTTAGCTCTCAAGTGTGTATATCTGAGAGTGTAATACCCCTGTCACACAGGGCAACGCAAGTGCACTTTGAAGGAGTGCACTTCGCCGCTGGTGTCTTTCACACGCTGTCACACGGGAATGCCTAGTGACACTCGCTGCAAAGCGCACTTGCCGGCGAGTGCGTTCGCCAACCTCACTTCGCGGAGACAGAGTGTGTAGCCTCGGTAGCAGTGGCTTGAGAACAAGTAAGTTATTACCGATGTTGAGTTCACAGTATTTTTTAAACTATTGTTTTCGTTATTAGGAATATTGTTATGCATTAAAGCATACTATACCACAAAAAACTACTTTGCTATTCTCGTTCTCAGGCAGTTTACAGCCACGGCCGCAAGGGGCATGCCGAGCACACGCCGTGCATTGGCCGCATCCGCCGCGTTCCTACCTAAAGTTTATTTTAAAGGCTGCTTATAGCTATAATACATTACTTCTTAAGAAACATTGCCGGAAATAACAAATATCTGCTGTTCTACTTAGTTAACCATCGCCACTGCCATCATTTCCAAAGTACACTTCCCTTTCTCGTGTAGCAGCGCGCCGCCAAAGTGACATAGTGGTGGCGTGAGTGCACTCGCTAAAAATGACACTAAATTTGCCAGTGTGACCGGGGTATAACTCCAGCCAAAGCGCGTCTAATAAATAAGGTCGGTAAGTAAACGTGACAATACAGGGACTCGTTGTAATTCTTTCTCATCAGCGGTGGTCTGATATATAGGTAGCAGCTATGTGTTGTCGGCCTATAAGTTCGCAGTCGGTAACCAGGGAGGAAGATAGCCAGGAGCGCTTGCTCGACTACTGTAATGCATACTGCGTGCCCAACAATTCTGCCACTGATGCGTCGCGCCAAACTTTCTATACAGTGCTTTCTTCCACCATATATACCCCTTTATGTTCGCCCCCTCGCAGCATGCTCTTTCTATTATTTCACCGCTGGCTGTTAGCGCTAAATGTATACACCATCGTGAAGAAGAAGCAGTCTATGAAAAAATCTTCGAATGCTCAACGTCTTCATGCTGTACAGGTGTTTATATTGTCACGGGCGGAGGTGGCACAGAATGACGATGACGAAGTGCACAGCGGAACGCGCGTGGACTGCGGCAGCGTTGTACGCTTTTTCTGTTAAATACACCGAGTGTATACAGTTTCTTCCCCGTAACAGTGTATTTTCTTGGCCTAAACAGGCCAGGGTGCGCCCGCGTGACAAAGAAAAAAAAAACTTTTTGATCTACAAGTGTTCCAGTCAAACAGCGCAGACTGCCGCAAAGGTGTTAGACTATCAAAAGCGAAATCAATCTTCTTGGCTCAAGGAAATGAGAGGTATAACAAAGGCTTTGTCTGACATGAAAGTGTAAACCCCTTCTGATATACGTGATAAAGTACAGACGAGGAAAAAAAAAAACGTTCAAGTGCATTTTTAGTTTTGCTTTGACCTGTGCCACATAACCGCGTTTTCGTCGAATTCGAACGCGACCGGTTCCAACGTGCGCGGTGTTACCGTATGAATGGAAATTGGGACTTTCACAATGATTGAATGCGGTGTTAGATTACGCTGTGGTGCATGCAGGTCACCTGTCACTTTCAATTCCACACTGAAAGATTTTTGGAAATAACGTTTCAGATTATCCTTTTTTATGAATGAGCTGAAAGATTGTATAAGAGAAAAAGAGAGATATAGAAAAAGAAGGAAGGTTTTAGCCTGCAATGGTTTTACTGGGTGTGGGCGATAAGGGCATCAAATGCAGACACATACACGGACGGGCAGCTCCCGGGACGCGGCACGGGCCGATAAAAGTCGGATACGCGGCACGAAATTCGCTGCCACCATGGTGGTGGCCAAACGGGAATCGACGTTCCACTCCGAAGAACATTCCCCCGGGAGGCAATAACTTGGACGCTCGATTGAAGTCGAGCAAAAGAAGAGAACCAAGACGTCCTCGAAAAGTCGGCGGCTGAAAACGAAACAGACGTTCAGCGCCGCGCCGACATGCAGCAGAGCCGGCGAAATAAGCTGCGCGCGCGGGTGAGACATATCTTCGCTTTGACAAACAGTGAAAAACGCGCGCGCCACTTTACGGGCGGCCGTATATATTTGGTCGGGAGGGAGCAAGGCCTCCAGATAGCGTCGATGGAGCAGCAGGCTCTTCTTCCACCGCGTCACCTATTTGTCTGGAGCGTGCCGCGGCGAGCATTGAGACAGCGTGTGTCTGCCCAGCGAGACTTTTTGAGCACTGGGCGTTATTTCTTCCCGTCTCCATTTCTCTCTTGTGCAGCATTTTGAAACGCATAATTAACGCGCCCGTAAAGAGGAGTCTGGCCCAAGCGCCACGCCTATAAGCACGGACATATTTAAAAATAATAATAAAAATAACACGTAAAATGAAAGAAGAGCCAGCCGCGCTGCTGAGAGCGGAACTTCTCCTAAATAAACGTTGCAAGGCCTATCACACATAAGCTTCCACGGAAACGTCCTCTCAGAAAAATAAATGGATATTTTATCATTGGCAGTGCACCAAAGTTTTGGATACGATTGCCTCATTCAGCAGATTCTTGCATTAATTAGTTAAGCGTCGTATCGGCCACTTTTTCCTCATAATGCGCAAGAAAAGGTAAAGCTATGCACTTCCTTCAATATTTCATATGAAAGGAAATTAATGATCCTGTACAGAGGCCATCCTTGCTTCCTCCCGTGTGACCTAGACTCCTAATTAGAACGTTTTATTGCGATAGCAATTATATGGACAGTCTCGGCTGGTTTTTGCCGCCACCGTCATCCGTCATGCACCATATATGTGTATATATATTATATATATATATATATATATATATATATATATATATATATATATATATATATATATATATAATATATATATATATATTGAGGGTCTTCGCGTGTTCCAACTATATCCATGCAGATTTTGAGAGATGTCATGTCGAGGAGTTTCAGAGTAATCTTGACTCTTTTTACTCCATAAAGCACACATAAATCTGTCTACCCGAATACTTAAACATCGGCGCCCATCGGAATGCTGTCGCTATGGCCGCATATCGAATCCAAATCCTTGTGGTGAGCATCAGAACGCGTTAGAAGTCTCATACCGTGGCAAGTCATGAACATTCCCCTTGACCAGCCTGAAATCTAGTCATTTCCAAGAGACAAACCGTGTATGTATAATTGATATTTGGCCGTCGTTACACTAAATACTGCGAACAAGAATACCATATCCACTTTTTTTAAAACCATGCGCATGGCCACGGGCCAGGCTTATGTGTAACGATTGTTAAATAATCTATTCCTCTCTCTCTACCAGGAGAGACTCTGCATAGCTCGGCTACTTCACTTCCACATGTTACACAGCGAGGAATGAACGATGATTCGAAAGTAAATAAATTACCCCCGTATTCAGAAACGCTCCTCGACTTGAACTTGACTTGTCACCGCCTTGGGCAGCGCGTTCGAAACGCGTTGAAGGTGGTTGCAAGTCAAGTGAAGGAGCGTTTCTGAATACGGGGGTTAGTGTCAAAACCGACAAGAAAAAAACTACAGCAGAGATAACGCCGGCACAACGGAAGGTCCACACGTCCACCCGCATAACCTCGCACACATAAAAAATTAGTGCGGAGTTCGCATACTTCTTTCCCCTCCAAGTCAAGTACGTATATACGCAGATGTAATTTCCTAATATGCCCCGGCGTCTGTATGTGTGCACTATACGTAGTCAGTCCCGACGGCCCATGCACCTCACCGCGAGGTCCGCCGTTGTGAGCGGATTTCGTGCCATACAAAATTCGTTTCCTCGTGCCGAGCTTTTTGCATACGCAAATTCTCTTTTCAGGCTCACTGCGGACGCGCACGCCGTTCCGGCTTCTTTCGCGAGCATCGAAAACGAAAGAATTCGGGGGCCTCTGCCGCCGGAGAGAGTTTCTTTTTCCGGCCGAGAGGGAAGCGCGCCGACGGACGGACGGGCGAGAATATGGTGATTGCCCCAAAGTGAAGTTCAAAGAAACCGGCCACCAATGAGCGGCGCTCAAGGAATTTCGGGACAAAGCCTTGATTTCCATACCTTAATTGAGCAGAAGCGCCCGGCAGCGTCCCTCCATGTGTACTTTCTTTTTATCGTCTTTTCGGCGAGGCGGATATTTCAGAACCCAGTGCTGCTGAGCTGGTGCCGGCCAGCGAGCACTCGCTAACGAAGCAAACACTACGCGAGGGAGGAACGTTCGCCTTCGCAGCGACAAACTCGCTTACAAAACGCGCCGACGTTATTAAGCGAAGACGATTTCGCAGCTAACAACCGAACGAATTCGGACAGGCATGCGTGGGCGGCGAGGCCTGGGGGGGGGGGGGAAGCGAGAGAAAGTGTACTCACTAAAGTTTTTCCTGGAGCACGGAACAAAGGATAACACGGATAAGCAAAATTGGGCGGCCCGAAATGTCATAATCGTCAATCGCCGTTTTAGTTCAAACCTTACTTGAATCAGTAACCGTAAAGACGGCTTGAAAGGTGAAATCTGCTAGCATCCGAGAGAAAGTATTAAATCAATTTGAAATCTGCGATCAAGCTCTTTTTCGTCTATAGCCTGGTAACACGGGCAATTATTTAGCATAATGTTTAACGTATACAAGAAATAGCTATTGCTGGTAGGAAAGGAGAGAAAAAAATGTATGATTGGGTGTAAGCGCCCCAGGGAACCCCCTAGGCAATTAATAAAAGATGAGGACGAATGTTCGTTGAAAGCTCCACTCGGCCGTTTTTAAAGGGCCACTAAAGAAATATTGAGCTGAGCTGCAGATATAGATTATTCATATAATATGCATTTTCTGCGTGCCGATATAAAACTTTGTTGCCTAGAAATTAGCCACCGAATGTCCTGCAGCAGCTCCTCAATTTGAATAGCCCGCGCCAAGACTGAGCAGCTGACAATCCCAGCGTGACCTGCCGCTCTCTGTGAATCAGCCAGCGCCGACGTCACATGAGTGCTAAATAGGTGGCACCTCTCCGATTTTCTATTTTCCTCATTTCCTCGCTTACAAAGGGTCCGTTTTGCTGCCTAAAAACAAAGGAGGAGACAGGTGCAGTACTCACGAATTGAAACACGAAAATTTAGGGCTAAGTAATGCCCATACTTTCACTCCCAGCGTCTTCAGTTCATGTCACATCGGCGTAATTTTTACTCGAACACTTACGTCAGAGCTAACATTACCTTTAGCTGCCAGATTCGTAGCGATATGACGCGGTTGTCTTGAGCAATCTCTCATAGCAGTCGTTATACTAACAAAATTGATGTCGCGTTTCAGTCCGGGAGAACTGCACATGTAGCAACATTAATGCAGCAAAACATTGGTTAAGGTAAGCATGAAATACGCAGTTTTAACAAGCTTTGACGCCCCACACACACACACAACAGGATGAACAGCAGCAATTTAAAAAAATGGCTAGATAAAATTGGCTGTACAAAGAGCAACATCGATTGTACATTTCAGTAATAATTCTGGAAAACAATCAACTATCTGCAAATACCACGTCTGCAACAGAGAAGTATTTTTTTATGTTCGATTGCACAACCTAATAGTAGTTAGACGAGAACAGCATAAACCTTTCTTGGGCAAAATGCGGCTAACCATAAGTGAAGCGCACAAACGCAATGGTAGGTACAACACCTAAACAGAAGTGCAATCTGCTCTCACACTTTGCACTTGCTTTCACGAAACGCGAACAGAGAAGGCAGTGTGTGAGAGCACTTGTTCTCGAATATTCACTTGTCAAGTCCCTGTTCTACAAAGGCTGGTTGTACAATAGAATCGGAAAAGGCTGAGCACTAAAATCACCGAGAATATGTAAATTGTGCTAAAGAAAAGAAGACAGTTAAAAACAGAGATGGAAAAGCGTTGAAAAGCAAACGGTTTAATTTTACTTTCTACAGCATTCGCAGAAGATTAACAGTTCGCATACGCGATTGGAAGACTACAGGCACTCAGGCTCCCATCGCGCACAGCGCGTTGCGAGCCTGCTTTCGATCGTAGCCAAGATGAACGTGGGAACGAACACGTTTCTTAGCAGGCCGCGCGCTCGGACTGCGCTTGGCGAGCACAAAGGGCCCACCAACAGCGATCAGCGGGATCTGCGCAGTCTCAGCTGAGCGTGTTCATCGGAGCACGATTGTACGCGCCGTTATGGCCTGAGCGTCCGAGTGCGAAGGTTTTCGATCGATGTACTACAAGACATGAAAAGCAACTGTGAAGATACAAAACAAGTACCGCTTTTGGGAGGCGCAAAATAAACGAAAACAAAATTCGCGGCCAGGGTTGGGGGTCGGATAGCAAAGCTTTTTATTTGTGTGATGGCTATTTGTCCTTGCTCACGCTGCCACAATTAATCTTACGAATAGTTTTATTTTCGTGCGAAAGCTTGCGTAAATATGGGCCGAATTAAGTAACAAATCTTTTTTTGTTTGTGTGTTTTATAAGGCATGTTTCACAGGCCGTCACAAGCAGCCATCATCAAGAGCTCAATTCGACAAATTTTCGGTTCGTATGAACTGCCTGTGGTTGGCCCGTGTCCTCTGTTATTACTATGTTTGTTCTCACAGATGGCTGACGCCTGTTCGTCCGCATCGGTTCCGCGAAGAACTGCGTCATGAACATGCGGGCCTGGAGCCCGTATTTACAAACCTCCCAAAGCTCTTCGTGTGCTTGATCAGTGCGAGCCAAGTGTGTTGCACTCTGGTTCAATACTTGTAACGTCACCGTGACAACGGCCGTAGACTTTGCAGGAAAGTTTCTCAGGTCATTTTCGTTCCACATGGGTTAAAGACATCGTTCACTATAGTCGAACCACGATAAACTGTTATTTTCTGTCCAATTTTTATCGTAACAATGAAACCAACCAAGTCTCCTCAAGAGCGCGGCACGCGGCGACTTAGCTCTTGATGTCGTGCCACTTCTTCGTGGCACAGTGCGGCGCCTCCGCTTGCTGCCAAAAAGACCCAAGCGCGCAGCAGCACTCAACAGCAGCACAGTAGACTCGTACGGGCTGCACTGTCGGCAGCCGTGGGGCACGGCCTCCTCCCCTACTCACTCCTCACGCTTCCTATCCGGGTTTAAACCACAACAAGCTCGCGCTGTTGGTCGCTTGCTCGCATCCTGCGCCCGCTGCTCATGCAAACTTAAAACGCACGCCACTGAAAAGAGTGAGAAAGAGAACCTGCGCATCCCGGCCGCAAACAAATGGGAAAGAGCGAGCGTTGCGGGTCCGCATTCGTTATCCATTCCGCCGCTGCGCACGGCGTTGCCGTGACAACGCTCTTCTTTGCCACCAGGGCTTCTAATTGGGAACCGCGCGTACGAAGACGGCGCGGTGGCCCCCCAAGGTGCTTCGGCCGCCGGCGGGCGTCAATCCGGCCCAAGGCGCAGCCTGGGCGCATGGATAATCCATTTATGCAAGTGGTGCGCACCCAGAGTGGGCCGCTGATCAAGCGCGGTGCCCAACGGAGTGCCTATACGGCTGCACTCTTGAGTGTGGGATCTCTCGCCACCGGTGTCCGAACGCACAGTGTTACACGTAGCTGTCGTCGAACCACGCCAACCCTAAGCCTTAACCCACGACTAATGATCTGCACCACTACGCTGACATCATGATCAATGATTGAAGGCTTACGGCTTTGCACCGGTCGACTAAACAAAATAGATGGGCGAAAGTTAACTGAAGGTTCGGAGTTGGTGGAAGATGACTTACCGGTGCTAATGACAGACTGTAGGTAGTAACGACACACAGGTGACAGGACTAACTCCCCTTTTCGACCATAGTCTTTACTACGAAACAATGTTCACGTTGCAACATATAGCGCCTTTTATTGCGGTGGCAATTACATGGAGACTCAAGGCGCACTTTTCCCCCGTCGCCGTGAGGTTCCGTATTAAGTCCAAATCGATAACATCGCCCAACGCGCCGTGTGTTCTGTGTGCGAGCGAAAGCGTGCGGAGGCTGCCGACGATCGTTGCTCAAGCAGAGATGCAAGGAGCCGAGCGTCTCCGTCGCGCGAAAGGCGCATGTGGGGGTCCCGGAGCTGTGTATCTCCGGCAAGAACTCCGTGCTTTGTCCTTGCATCTCTGTTTGAGCAACGATTGTCGGCAGCCCTCGCACGCTTTCACTCGCACACAGAACACACGACGCGTGGGGTGATGTTATCGATTTCGACTTAATAGGGAACCTCACGGCGACGGGGAAAAAGTGCGCCTTGAGTTTCCATGTAATTGGACGGACATGGTCGGCCATGGTCGCGCGCACCGTATTTTTACAGGGAGCAGCAGACGGCTCATACCTTTGAACGTGCTGTGTCCTCATCGTAAACTTAACGTTGAAGCCATAGACAGTGCGAAGGTGGCTTCGCTCGCTGCATCGGCCGCGTTTCCTTATGCCAGCGTTTTGTTGAGTTACGCCAGGTCGCATGCTAAAGGTGTGAGCTGCTTGTTGCTATCACATTCACTGCTTCGTCTTTGCGGCGAAACTGTGACTTTTTCTTCTTCACAATCAATTTCTCACTCATAAGACACATACAAAATATTCGATGCGGAAAAGCGCACTGAACCGTTAACAAAGGGCACCACCGTCATCGAGTGTGACTGCAGGTCGATGTAAGTGAGGTGTCACTTTGTTCAGATAAAGCACTTGTTTCAGCGTTATGCCGATGAATACGTATATCCCCTCGTTCCTTCATAGAAGATGCCTGTGACAACTGCCTTTGTATCTGGGGACGACAACACAAAGGGGCGTTCATAAGAGCTTGCCACCTCTGGCTGGTCGCCTTGGGTAATATGCTGAACGTCATGAATGGCTTCAGCATCTCCTCTTACGACCAGTTCAGCGATGAAACGTTTTTGTTAATACAGTGCTTTGTTCTTATGATCCTGAGAATGCATCTGTTGGCGAATGACAGTAAAACAGTAGCGCCTACACTGAGCAAACCTCAAGTTGGATGGATGGATGGATGCTATGAGCGTCCCCTTTATAACGGGGCGGTGACAAGTGTGCCACCAGGCTCGATTAAAAAAAAAAAGTTTCCCTTTTCTCTTCTTTTTCTTAATGTTGGACTAATGTCTCTACTTCAATTAAATCAATCTTACAACAGGAAAAAAAAGAACGTAAATTCTCAGCCGAGTTCTCTGCCCTTTACGGCAGAATATCTTTATTTTTTTCCCAATATTTACTTTGGTTCTTTCTCTCTAATTTTCTGCCACCAGTACTCTAACCGTCTCTTACTTATTTCAAACGCGGGTGGCGCTGAAGCAGCGCCATCTGGCGCCCTAGCGACGAAGATACATTTTTCAGTCGCTGGAGGCGGCCGCGCTTGCGCGGGCTCTGGCTTCTCGCTCGCGGCGAGCGTGATTCTCGGGGTTTTAACTTTTATTTCGCGACGGATTAATTCTTAGCATAATTCGTACACTGGGTGTGCCCAGGTAAGATCGAACACGAGGTCCCGGTCACCATTCACGATTTTGATGAAATTTACTGCAGGCCTAGGCATTTGACCCATAACAATGGTTTCGAAAGTTAGCCTTGCGAAAAAAAATTTGTGCGCCTGGAAAAAATATGTGAAATTTCGGCCGCAAAAAAAAAACTTTTTTTTTTGTAAATTTCGCGATTTCTGACTTTTGAGCGCACCTAGGGAAAAACGGTGCACTTCTTGGTGGCAATATTTATTGCCGTCGAAGAACAAGTGAAATACAATTTTATAAGTTTATTATTTTCCTTACCTGTCGAACCACTTTTGAGGGAAAAAATCACAAACATGGCAAACCGCACAAAATACCTGTATTTTAGGAATTTATTGCTGCAAACGAGTTAGACTGAGAATAATAAAGCTCGGTACAGATTAACTTTGATATTTTCGCTGTCTTTTAAAATAATTTTCGTGGTTTTATAGCGCTCCGTATACTACTTTATAATTGTGCTGAAACGTTACACTCTAAGAAAAAATCGAGTATTTTGGGGAGTATTTCTGCCACACAACAATAATCGTCACCTGGCTTGCTCGCGTTTCCTTTCTTGAAAACCCGGCTCTCGTCACTTTCCTATCAAGAATGCTAAGTCACGCTGATAACACGCGCGTTGTTCGGGACTGCGAAGTGCCGGGACCGCGGTGATAACGCGAGGAAAGTACGCGAGGTAGATTGACGATTATAGTTGTGTGGCAGAGATACTCCCCAAATACTCGATTTTTTCTTAGAGTGTAAGTGGTTTACCAAGAACGCCGAAGTTCAAAAATTGTTTTCTCAAAAAGGCCATTTTTAATTTTTTTCAAAATCCCTCTGATTGAAGCCAAGGATCCCATCTACCATTCTACGTAAAAAGACGTTGCATTATTTTGGTTGCTAACAAGTTGTAATGCTTAAAATTTGACTAAGTCAGCCTAGCGGCCGCGCCGTTCGTTATGTGCTGGAAATCGGATATAAGTTGTTAAAAATAATTGTACGAGACATAATCACAAAGCAGAAGCTCAACAAAAACAAATACGCAGCCAGGTTGCATGGTACAAGAAGCTTTGTCTTGCGATCAGCCGCTTGCAGACCCGCAGCAGCGGCCGCTCGCTGCAACGGGCGCTAACATTACATGAGTGCCGCTTCGACTGCGGACAAGCTACGCTTGCGCGTAAAAACTACGCTCAGAGGACGAATGAGATAAGGAATGCATCGCTGTGAAAGGTAAAGGCTGTCAAGTGCCAACAAAGGCCATAATATACAATGAAAGTTCTGCCGGCAATTTTGCAGTGAGCGCCTTCAATATACACAAAACGCATATATTTTTTTTCCCTGTTGTTATGCCCGAAGTCGCAAAAAATCGCGATAAACGCGCGGCTGACGTTGAATATTATATCTGCGGACACACAAGAATACAGAATTATAAAAGCGGTACTTTAATAAAGCCCAGGACTTGGACACACTTATAACAGCCAGCTGACATCAGTGTTCTGGCACGAGGAGAACAACTGCAGTTTGAGCTGTTCGAGCAGTGTGATTACGTTTGAAAGCTTTATTTAGATGTCACAGGTTTGCTTTTGTGTCATATGCTGCTTATGAAGTGGACCTAATTATTTTGAGGCCATCAGAAGAGCGGAAGCAACACATGAGCGCACTACTGGAGGCGCTCACTGCAAGATTGCCGGCAGAGTTTTCATTGTATATTATGGCCCTCCTTGGCACTTGCACAATTATGAAGTGATACGCGTGCGCTAGAAAACTACGAAAATTATTTTAAAAGGGAGTGAGAATATCAAAGTAAATGTGTACCGATATTATCTTCAGTTTAACATGTTTGCAGCAATAAATTCCTAAAATACAGGTATTTTGTGCGGTTTGTCATGTTAGTGATTTTTTTTCATCGAAAGTGCTTCGACCAGGTAAGAAAAATAATAAACTAATAAGATTGTACTTCACTTGTTCTTTGAGGGAAATAAATATTGCGACCAAGAAGTGCATCATTTTTTCCCCTAGGTGTGCTCAAAGGTCAGAAATCGCGTAATTAGCGAAAAAGTGTTTTATCGGCAAAAATTTTATATATATTTTTTCAGGCGCACAAAATCTTTTTTTCATAAAATTAACTTCGAAACCCTTGTTCTGGGTCTAATGCCTAGGCTTGCAGTAAATTTAATCAAAATCGGGAACGGTGACCCGGACCTCGTGTTCGATCTTATCTGGACACACGTATACTGGCAGATTCAGCGACACGTGCACGGATCCCATCAAAAAAGCACCAAGAAATACGCGTAAAACAACGCATTCTCTTCCTCCATTTTATTTAGTACGCTTCTTATCTCATATTGGAAAAGGTGGTACTGTAATGCGTCGGAGAAATCCACTTATAAATGCCGACGTTCGAATAATTCTAGCAATGCTTGTAAGGTGTACTCTATCTACAGGCAAATGCGTACGTCTGTGTACACTCTATACGTGTCTTGGTTACTTACAGCGCAGAAACTAAATTGTGCTCTTCCCGAAATCATTGACAATCATGAGGGAGCCCTATAGCGCGGAACTAGCCCGCCTACTGAAACATGTGTAAAACGCAGGAATGCGTTTGTGTTATTACTGTTGGGCAAATTTCAATACAATTACTTGAATTGTTGCATTTGAGAGATATTTCATTAAAATGAGCTAAACTGCTGCATTTCAGAGCTATGACTCGTATAAATATCTATGTTCCCCCCTCAGGTATATGGCGCATCAACCCACGCAGGTGTTGTGCCGCAGCCACTTGTGGTAATTTTCGCCCGCGCTGCAGAAGCTCGCTTAAGTGATGGACTGTCACCCTTGTTCAGGTAGCCTCAGCGAAATACCTTATACGGATCAACGAGATGGCGGTCCGGTCATAACGACGCCCGAGAGCCAAATTCGCAATCGATTCCGGTGAATAAAGAGCAGACCGGCGCCAGACGTGGGATTGCGCTCCCGTGTAGCCGCCGATGCAAGTAATGCAATCAGAAGCCCAATCGAAGGGCAAACAATCTGGCCCGGGGTGCAGAGACAGGGGAATGGAGAGGGGACCCGAGCCTTCTCCGAGGCGCACAGAAGGACGACGCTGCAGTAGCGAAACGCGGGCCTCCAGCATTCCGCTACTCTGCATAGCATCAATTATTCATTAATCTCGCGCCTTCCGAGAGCAGAACAAAGGCGGCCCGCTGCGATTTAGCACTCGCGGGCCACCTCCGGCCAGCACGGGGGTCGATCGGAGCGCCGGCGCGCCCGCATCAGCGGCCGCCGTATCAGCGTTTCGCCGGATCGGAACGAAAAGCATAATGCGCGCTGCCGGCCATCGTATACACTTAAGCGGAGCTTGAGGAAGGGACGCGCTGGAACAGAATGCAGATATCCGCCCGACAAAGGAAAGAACGCCGCAGCGATAGCCGCGTTCAGGCAAAGGCAGCGCATAACCTTTCGCGACGTCATTACTCCCACAAAAGATGTTTGACACGTTACGTGTACAGTAACCGGTATGCTGCAACGAACTATAAAGGTCGAAGCGGCGTGACAAGGCGGCGGATATGATGCTCACGCCTGGGGGCCGTACACGGCCCAGACCACATTCTCGGCTTTCGTTTATTCGAGTGCGAGTATATACCTAAACACACACACACGCGGACGCAAGCGAAGGAGCCATCCCGTCTTTATTCGCATTTATCACGGCAATTTTTTTCTCTCGCGTTTTAGCTTACACGGGCGCCACGCGACAGGGAACGCCCCCTTCTTTCCTGCGTGATGACGGCCGCCCTTTATGTGGAGTGTACATACAAGACGCCGCCGCTACATAGCCGCGCGCGGGACATTTACTTCATTGCACACCGAGCCTCGCCCCCGCGCTCGTTGCGAGTGCGTCGGCTCAGTAGCTGCCGTTTCGTATTCGGCCCCCCGTCGTCGTCTCAGGGCGTATGCGCAGTGACGTCCTATATAGTGTTGCTGGCTCAGCCGTCGCGTCCTCCGATCGGGCGCCGTCGACGGCAGACGCGGTCTCTTGTCGAGAGAGACTTCGGTTCCATCTCGGCGGCCCGCGGCGCGCCGACAGACGCACTCTCGCAAATTGACTGTCTCGGCTCCTCTGTTGTTATTCTTGCGCTTATCTGCGCGAAAAGCGCCGCATCCGTATGCCTTTCATTTTTTTGCCCTTCCGCATGCATGGAAGCATTATCGGAGGCAATACACGCCCGATTTAGCGCGCCAAGTACCGACTTCTCCGCTAGATGAGACTGCGGGGTTCTGGAATGCCTTCGCCGTGGTGTAACCCCAGTGATCACAGTTTCACTCCACGAGGCTTCGTATGCACAGTGTTATAGAGTAGCGAGAAGTGCGAGAAGAAAGATCGATACGAGAATCTACATCATCGCCTCGCAGCGACTCTGGTGTGTCGTCTTTGTGCAAACAGCCCAAACACGAGATAAAAGTATCAGTGCACAGCGAGAGAACCCCACTGAAACACTGTTTCTGTTTTGGCAAATCAGTTTCGCGGAAGCTCGCAATGCTGAAGAAGGTTTATGACAGGAAAAAAAAATGTCATTCAGCCGATTGTCTATCGCACACGAAGCTATAACGGAATTCCATACGGATTTTTCAGAAAACGAGAAAAAGAAAGGGCTTCAAGTTGGCGAAAAATGTCGCCCTGCTCCGGGATTCCAACCCCGGACCTATAACATCTCTTTGTAGCTTCGTGCTACAATTGTGTGGACGACACTTAAACGCTTTAGTAAAGCTTACTTCACCTTGTGACTTGGAACCTGCAGTGTCCTTGTGCTTAATAATAGTTGTTGGGATTTAACGTCCCAAAACAACGATATGAATATGAGGGACACCGTAGTAGAGGGCTCTGGAAATTTCGACCACCTGGGATTCCTTAACGTGCACCTAAATCTAAGTATACGGACCTCCAGAATTTTGGCCTCCATCGAAAACGAGGCCGCCGCGGACGGGATTCGATCCCGCGACCTTCGGGTCCCCAGTTGAACACCATAATCACTAGAACAATGTCCTTGCTCTTCGAGTTGTCGATTACTCCGAATTCGCCACTGTGGTCTAGAAGCCTCCTGGTTCGCTCGGATGGTAGAGTGACCTCCCCAGAAAGGCGTTGATCCCGGGATCGATTCCCAAACCAAGAACAAGTGAAAAGGGGAAAGAAAAAGACCAAGGGAAAAGCGAAAAGCCGTCGCCAAAAAATAGCGACAACTTTTTCTTTAAGTTATATTTCAATGAAAAAAAAAAGCATTTTCTTCAACTGGGAAGTTTTTATTTTTTTTATGAGAAGCACGTGCGTATTTTCTTCGCCGCTTCGAACCTATACTACAATCGAATGGACGACAATTGTTTCCATTTCGCCGTTTAGTGTTGTAGTCCACAACTATCCAGACTGTTTCCCAAGATTATCGAAACCTTCCCCAAGGCAGATTACGAAACCTGTATTACACGAAAATATTTTATGCCGGGGCCCACCAACACTTCACTGACGTACTTCCGTCACGGATATGACGTTGGTAAAATGCACACTAACGGATGATAAAGAAAAACTACAAGAAAAAAGTTTCATGGATGCGAATGACCTGGGAGTCGAACCCACGACCTCTCGGTGCGCGACGATAGGTGCCGGGCGCTTCAGCCACTGCACTACCGACGCACAAGTACGAGGATTCACAAACGCGCCCTATATCTCTCACACATTCTCCCTCGCACGGTGCTCTTGGTCGGCGGGACGGTGTCGCCGTCTGGAAGCGGTGAAGTGAAGTATACTGCGTCGTGACACTAACGTGCGCCGACAGGGAGCGATTCGGTGACGACGCAGCACATACACTAACGGTGTTCCTCCGCCGCCTACTGCTTCGAGTGCGATGACAGCGACTAACAAAACTGCTCCAGTAAGCACCGCAGAAAGGCATCGAAGTCGTCAGGCGAATGTCGCGCCTTGGTGCAGGGAAACTCACGCCAGCAGGAAGCGGAACGCCTTCGCGCGTTCGCGGCTCAAGCTACGAAGCTTTGCCTTCAGCGTTCCTGAAGCGCAATGTGGTAGCGTATGCATGAGCACAGGCGTGTAACTAGGGAGCGCACACCTCGCCGTTTCTCTCAATTAACGACACTTTGAAGGAGTGCATATCGAGTACCAGCGTTTATTATGTGCTTGTTAATGTCAGTTTTGCGCGAGATTCACCATATGCTAATAATATCTGGGGTTTAACGTCCCAAAACCACGATATGATTATGAGAGATGCCGTAGTGGAGGGCTCCGGAAATTTCGACCACCTGGGGTTCTTTAACGTGCACCTAAATCTAAGTACACGGGCCTCAGACATTTTCGTCACCATATGCTGTGTCCGGGTATATGTTAACAGCTTCAGCTACCGGAAGGCTTAATCATGGTCATGACCACGTCAAAAGGTGCTATAGCTACCAAACACCAATAGTCACTGTGCAAGCTCTGACATGCACAATGAACAATCAACCACTTCTGTGAAGACGCGTTTCACTTTCGTGTTATACCGATTCCTATGATGGAGGGATCCGCCACGCATATTTTATTTTTATGGTTCATGGCCAAATACCAAACCTCCCGTGTTGTATCGCTTAGCCGGGAAACGTCAGCTAAAATAGCCAAGAAATTTTGACAGCTAAGGGAACAAGCTGCCGAGAAAACATAAAAAAGCTCAAGCAATCAATCCTCATTTTTCATAAGTCGGCCGGCCGTCTACGTTAATGTGTAAGCAACAAAAAAAAAGCCTTTCGTTGGAATTTTTCGTAAGAGAATAATTACAGCCAATCATGATGATGGACATATTAATCGCGAAGGTCGTGGACGCTTTTAAATTTCGTCGCCATCAAACCAGACCACCGCTGGCGAGATCTAACATACGACTTCGAGCACAGCCGCACAGCACCATTAGTCTATACCACCGAGTCTTTTTATGAGCGGTACACTGGGGCGATCTTCCTGCAGATGTGGCAATAATGAGGTGAGCCTTACGCTTCGCAACCAGCGCGTTTTTCGTCGGCATATACATAAATCAGCGCGCTCACTCTTCCGAACAAACGGGCAGGCGAAGTTCTTCACTATTCCGCGTACACCGATCCAACGACGAATTGCGTCACATCAACTTCCGATGGAAAAAAACAAAACAGAAAAAAAAAAAACGGGAACGCCCATCAAAATTCTGGGAGAACCAGCGTTTTTGTTGCCCGGCTTTAACCCGTGTCGCAACACTTCCTTTTCGCTGGCGCTTCTTGTTTTAGCGCCTCTGGAGTGAACGAAACCGCTGGAAACAGGAACCAAAATGGCGATGGAATTGATCACGTAAGCGGTTGCTATGAAAGAATAAGCGCCGTATATGGGAGCGCGTTGGCCGGGAAATTGAGCAATAAAACCAATCTGCAGTAAATGGTGAGGTGCACTCGGTCACAATACATAGCTGAGATATGCAGAATACGTGCACAATTTCACAAATATATATATATATATATATATATATATATATATATATATATATATATATATATATATATATATATATATATATATATATATATATATATATATATATATTGGAAGAGATGCTGGCTAAAACTTCACAAATTCAAGTACCATACGTTTCGTTCATTCCGTTAATGAATAGTGACGCTCAACATAGCATTGTGTTATGGTCAGTTTTATATTTATTTCTTTATTTTTCATCTATCTTCGGCGTTGTTCCGGATCAATTTATTTTCTTTTTTTCGCCTTCGAGCTCTAAAGCACTTACAGCAGTTGGGCCATAACCATCTGTTTAGGGAATGCTGCCTCCCAATAAAACTTATTTCAGACGAAGAGTCATAATAACTAAACAATACCATGATCGTAAGAACAGCGTTCAGATTAGGACGACGCTTCTATTTTGGTAAAAGGGCTTCGAAACTACGAATAAAACGATCGACAACATTTCTGAATATAGTGTTGTTCACGTCAACGTTGCTGAAAATACAATTCGAGAACCGGACCTGTCCCCCCTCCCCCGCCTTTTCTTTCTTTCTATCTCTCTCTCTCTCTCTTTTATACATGACGAAGCACAACCTGAACCCATTAAAAAAAAAAAAAAAACTCAGTTTTGTCTTTCGTAACAATGCGTACAATTTATCTTCTCGACAACGTAAAATTCGTCGACGGAAAAAGAAGAAGAGAGAAATTTGATAAATTGAGCTCACGATCCCCAAATACGCGCTGAAAACGAACACAGCAATAAGAAAAGACGGCCCCCTTACTCTCAAAACAAAAGGCGCATTTCGTTCTCTCCGTCGAGACAACACAGAAATTAGACATGCTTTTATCGCCCGCAGAACGTAATAAGACGACAGAAAAAAAGAAAAATGAAAGGAGGGAAGGTTATCTCCATTCAACGGGCTTTTTATTCTTTTCTGGCAACTCGATCTTGTTACGCGCGAGAACGAAAAAATAAAAATATTCTAAAATAATAATAAAAAGAAGGCGGCGAAAGAGGCACTAGACTGTACGCCAGTCGAAGCCTGCAGCGTCAGAAGAGGCAGGGCTGGGCCAAGATTGATCGGGGCTCGTTAAAATGCAGATGTTGAATGCAAAGTCCCGTAAGGCACCTGCGCACAGCTCTCGGGTGCGCGCTCCTATCTCGCTCGCTGCGCGGGGGTGGCCGCGTTCTTCCAGCGAGGAGGAGTCATTACAGAGCTCACTTTTAGTTCGATAAGCAAAATAGCTCGGTTTCCATGCAATGAGTTATGTCAGCAAAGATTTAAATCCACTTTGCTTTCGCGTTCGATAACATGTTCGAAAGCACACCACGAGCGAAGCCGCCTCCTGCTTCGATTGCTTCCTCTCTCCCTCTTTCTCTTTTTTGAGAACATTTCTGTTTAGCCATTCACCAATTCATCTTTCGCTGAGATCTGTGCGACGAATGCGCTCGCAGGTAGCAACACTAGCATATACATTTTTTTTTTCGGACGAAGTAATTAAGTGTCTCGTTAAAGAGGCCCCTTGAGCGAAACGCGGTAAGCGAACGAAGTGGTACATAAAACCCGTGGCCTACGTCACTGATGACGACATGTTGTGAGGTCACAATGTGACGTCATTATGACATCATCATATGGCATCGTGGCTTGGTCAAAGGTGGGACGATCCTGGTGGCAGTACAAGACCACGTCAGGTGCGGAACGCGTCAGGAGAGGGGGGGGGGGGAGGAGCAGGTGGAACAATGCAATCGACTGAGGACGTCAAGGTGATTTAATAGGTGTTTCTCACACAGGAGAGAGGACGAAAACTACAGACGGGACGGAGAGAACAACGGCACTGAGCTCAGCTTTATGCCTCTAGAGACGTGCTAGATGAGGGGGTTGGTTAAACAGGCAGAATAGGCTTTTACGCCTGCTGCCCACACTATATATATATATATATATATATATATATATATATAAATCCGTGTTGCGCCATCAAAAGCGCTTGGGGACATTCACGATGCGCATTAAACACGTCGGAAGATCGTGGCACGGGCGCTACGCTCCACGTGGCGAAATTAACCTCGTGTTAGTTAACGAACACGTAAGTGAACCCATAAGAAAAGCGCGCGGGGGGTGGGGGGTGTAGTTTCCCACTACGCAGGTCACAAGCACGCCACTATATCGTCGCCGAGTGCTTAGAGTGCGTCGCACTAATCGCCAGTTTCCACTATAGTATACGGCGCTAACTGACAACGATCATTTGACGGCAGCCGTTTTAAATAAAGTGATCCGCTGCGGAGCTAATTTTCAGCGACAGCCTTTCGCGCGCAGGCAGCATGAGGAGAGAGGGTAGCGTTTATACGCTCGCGCCCCGACGGCCGGTCCATTGCGAAACCTTCTTTCCAAAAGCGGCAACTTCGCCCGGCCATAAAACGATGACGAGCTCTCGGCGCAGTGTAGTACAATCCGCGAGCAACAAAGTGTGGACATGCCAGGCAGTTAGGCGTGTACGTAAGTGCTCGCGGCGCTCTCCGCAGAAACGGCGCTACGTGCCCCGGCCGCGCCACATAACGCGCGAGGCCTCTCGAGCACGGCCGGACGCGTGGCAAGGCGCATCGCGCGGCGATAAAATTATAAATTCCATCAAGAATTCCGGCTCGGACAGCGGGCGCAGCAGCAAGCGCGGGACGGGCGGCGGCACGCGCGCGCGGCCGCAGACGGAGTCGCGGCGCCAGTGAAACCGGGCCCTTGGCGCCCGGCGTGCTCGACGGTAACGAGCTGTCTTCGCGCTGCTCAAGCACCGTGATATTTCACCACCAACTGCTCCCGCTACACGGTGAAAGAGCGCTGTCCCCTACACGATGGGGCGTCAAAGGGTGCTGCTGCTCCCTTGAAACATGAGGTCAGCACCTCTTTCTCTTTATCTCTAAACCCTCCAGCTCTGTCTGGAGACCAGAGCTGTCATTTAGTAAGCATCTCCTACGCGTTGTCTCCATTAACGCGCGTTTAATATACGTACTGTGTTAATGCTGCATTCCACTGCAGGAGTGAACAGATTTTTACTGAAGAATGTATATCCGGATGGACCTTAGGTCGAGTTCGGTATAGCACAATTACCTACGACATAACAAATAATGATAACAAAAAAGCAAACGGAAAATGTGGGAACTGGACGTTGTTGATCCTTCGAGCCGGAAGTATATGGCCGTAAAGACGGAAAACTGGTCGCACAAATAAACGTCGACGATGCAGGTTCCAAAATACCGCGCGCATCCAAAGTATGACATTAGGGTGTCCGTGCTCGGGCGAAACGAAGTGCTCCATACGGATGGCCCACCGCGTCTCCGACGTCGAGCAACAAACGTACACACCGCGCTCCGTCAACAACGCCGTCGCTTTCGCCGACGACGCAGGAGCAATGCGACTCCCGCTGAGCAACGCCAGACACCGCTCAGCCAGAGGAGACGCGGGCGCGCGACGAGCCAGACGCCGCACGAGACGGGCCGGCGACCCCCGAAGACCCCCTCCTCCATTAGGGTCTCTTCGTCGCTCGTCTCAGGGCGCGCGCTGCGATGAATCAGCGCCGCTCCGACTCGGGGTCCGCGCCGCCTCTGATGGATGACGAAGCAATCGCAACAGGGAAGCCACCCGGGCCGGGAAATTTCCCGGCGCTTCCTTATTACGGCGCCCCAAAGGAGAGGCCTCGCCACGCCCCCCACCACCGGCGCCGTGCGAACCAGCTCTCATTCACTGCACACACACACACACACACACACACACACACACACACACACACACACACACACACACACACACACACACACACACACACACACACACACACACACACACACACACACACACACACACACACACACACACACACACACACGCACGCACGCGCAAACGCACACACACAGATAGAGAGCGCGACGCGTTACCATGAGCCACGATGCCTAGTCCTCACAACTGCGCGACCTGGACAGCGCCGCGCTAACTGAGGGATGGATGAGCTTCGAGCGAGGCATCTAACTAGCGAGCTGTCCTGTCGAAGCCCGGGAAGCTCCGTGAGATATGAACAGGAACACGTAACCAATATTACAAAGAAAAAAAAAGAATATACGTGCTTGTGCGCCTAACTTGAAGAAACGCGAAAACTCGCCTACATTAAACGCAACTAATCCAACCAAAAGCGTCAAGTATGGACTCGTTCTCAGTAGGCGGTGAAGTTCTAGCGTAGCGATGTGTCCACGCCATTCGCATTTGACGTCTCGCTTTCACAATTTCGGCGCATCCCCTTTCACAGCATTTTCGCTAGCGTGCACACTGCCCGCAACTTATCCCATTTCATTCGTTACGATTACCACCAACTGGGAACGTACCTTGAGTGCACGATTCTGAGTTTTTATTTACAGTGAGAGACCTTTTCAGGGTTGTCAAATCCGCACCTCCCATTAATCGAAGTTGGCTTCCCCACCGTAATACAGCTTGTGCACAAAAGCTCGCTTCTTAAAACCGGTTCGCATTTAAGGCGAAAATTCGATGCCATATTTTGACACGGTTCTTTTTGGTTCCATTTTTATTACCTTTCATTGCTGGTTCACGTGACACCCAGCCGGGGCAAGTGCTGGTATGGACCTATGAATGGCAACAAATAAATATCGAAACTCCATACGAAATAGAGCTCCTGCATGTTGTAAATTGTATTGACAGCACAGTATCCCACAGCCCTACCAGGGAAACGCTAGGAATAAATAAATAAATAAATAAATAAATAAATAAATAAATAAATAAATAAATAAATAAATAAAAATCCGGCAGATACCACGTAATGTGGGAATCGATGTTATGCGAAGCATGCGCGGGATGGTGACTGTGGCGTAATTTTTGACATTGAGCGAAACGTTACGGAATGACGCTAGAGAAATGTGGAAGTGGTATACGCACACTCATATGTTGAAGAGTCGCATATGCATTATATAACAGTTGACAGTTGCATAACGATGCCAACAGCAACATGGGTGTTACCAACACCAGACGTGGTAAGCTGATATTTAGGGCTTACATTCTTCAATAATGGATAGCGTGAATCCGAACAGGACAAAGAAGGAACACAGATGCACAGGACCGGCGTTACTCGCCACTAAACTTCATTCAGGAAAGTTTCCCTAGATACATACACAGCCGAGTGGCACGCGCAGGCGCACTGCATGTACGTTACAGTCACAGTTGCAGTTGTTACAAATGTTATGCTTACACTTGTCTGTTATGACAGAGAACGCACGCACGTTTCACGAACCCGAGTGCATGTGTGGAAGGGGTTCTTGACAGTTCTTGAACAAGGTCATCATCTCCGTGATCAGTGAGCACCAGCAGCTGGACCGGACTTGTCAATCGGATCCGTTCGTGATCGCGGCTACGAGGGGTCTAAGTGTAGTGAAGTGCGAGGTACTGTACAGCTGGTGGAAATCCTGTATGTCTCTTACGATGAAATGATCTATGACGCCTCCTGTCCTGGACGTGGCAGCGAGGTCTTTTGATGCCCTGTCCACATCCAAGCCGTCTTTCACACAGTATAAGGACCAGGCGTTGTTGGGTCTTGATAAATCAATGTTGAAGCCACCCGTAATGATGAGAGGTCTGGTTCCCTCGGCAGATTTTTTTGTAGGAAGCACTGACCCCGGTTTTTGCGTAATCCACGTGGTCCACGTTGCGGACCACGCGGACGAGTGGATGGTAGTTGAGCGTCTTCCAGTGGTGTTCTGTCTTCAGCTTGCTCACTTTCCTTGCGTCTGCCGCTGTGGTGTATCGGTTACAGTGCTCGGATGCTGACCCGAAGGTCGCGGGTTCGATCCCGGTCGCGGCGGTCGAATTTTGATGGAGGCAAAATGCTATAAATGCCCGTGTACTGTGCGATCTCGGTACACGTTAAAGAATACCAGATGATCAAAATTTCCGTGGCCCTTCGCTACGGCGTCTCTCATAATCATCTGGTGGTTTTGGGACGTAAGACCCCAACAATTATTATTATTACCTCTTTCCATGCGTGTCAATGTGCGTGTGTTCGCGGTTACTGTGTTGGTTGAGACTCTGTATCACCTGTGGCCAGGCCCGTAGCCAGGAATTTTTTTCGGGGGGGGGGGGGGGGCACTTGCTGAAAGTCTTCACAATTTCAGAAAAATGCCTATTTTTATGATTTATTTTCGATAAAACACCATGTGTCATCAAAATTTGGGGAGGGGGGGGCTGGGTCCCATCCCCCCCCCCCTCGGCTACGGGCCTGCCTGTGGCACATACCCGCATAACATGAACTCTGGTATGCGGGTATGTGCCCCACGTGACTGAGAGAAAAGGTTTCATGATGTACGCGACAGGTATTTTGCGTGATTCATGTCGTGACCAGTGAATCGTGTTCGCAATACACTGATCCCCTGCAGTGCCAATTTTGGTATACTACAAGTTATGGAGACGACCAGGAGAGCGCCCAGACGTAGGCGGCTAGATAGATAGATACGTAGATAGAAACGGCCAAAGTGCCTGAGGTTCGCTAAGAAATGCTTCGCATTTAATAAATAAATATTTAAATGGAGACAATAATGACAATATTTCGCCGAAAATGCGCTATTTGCAAAAGTCACAGAATCGTTTGAAGCCAGAAGGACAAAGTTGAAGCAAATACAACCGCCACCCATCATTCCCACGCTACCTGCTTGCAGCTGCCGTAGACACTATCGCGAGCGTTCGCTCTAAGTAATTTCTTTATTAAAAAGTGCATGACCGAAAGCAAGGTCATACATGATTCTATAGTTAAATGTGACGTCTAAGAAATTTACTTTCTCACACAGCGTCCGTCGTCAGAACACGTCTGAAAGCACGTCGTCGTCGCTATCGTACAGTTAGCACGGCCCAGGCACTCTCAATCAGGGACTCGATCGTCCCAATGCCACAGCGGTGGCGAGGCATTCGCACGATATTCAAGACCCTACGCGAAATAAACAAGCGACACATGCCTCGTAGACATATTACCTAAACTTGTTACACGGCGTATGCACTATGCCCAGACTAGACAGGCCCATCAAACAAAGAGAGAGAAACTTGGAGTGGCAGACACCCTGGCATGCCCTCCAACGCTCGACAGAACAAGGCGTCCTTGCAAAAGAGCAGGCATGCGATTGTCGAGCGGGGGCGTGCAGCTGTCACGCTGACGTGCTATAGTCCCGTCGACATCGCTCGTGCACCAGGCCTGTGAGGCGTGAATGAGCCTCGCACAAGGCACCGCGTCGCAACGGTCTAGCGTTTCTATTCAGCCGCGAAACATCTGTCACGGCTCATGCAGAATACCGCGCGCACGGGATATGCCGTGTCGTCGTCGGGACAGTCGACCCTCTCGCCTCGTATAATTGGAGGTTCTTGACACCGAGAGGATTGTTGTTGTTGTTTCAGATCAAGATCGTTCAATGCCAAGGCCCCGTTTGTCTTGCTGAAGGGTGCATTATGGTAAGAAAGTTATTAGTAATAATGAAACGCTTATCACAGTGCCCAGCAACAGCCACAAACGTTAGAAGGACAGAAAGTTGCGCTAGTTGAAAGAGACATGTCATCAAAACGGTTAGACGTGCAGACAGGGGCACAAGCAGATAGCAGTGGCAGAACAGAGCTATGAGCAGGGTTGCCAGGTTTGGCTACTTTCTTCCAATTTGGCTACTTTTTAGGCCGGTGGCGGCAGAAAAAACGTCTTGGCTACTTGGCTACTTCTTGGCTACTTTCCTGTTCCCTCGATTTTAATGAAATTGTTAATATCTGGCAATGTCGCAGCTGATGCCGTTCGAGTATGCGGTGTCAAACAAGGCTGCCAAGGTGGGTTTCCGGCTCCTAAAATTTAATTTGGCGCTTGCATTACACAAAAGAAAAGTCGTTTGGATACCTGGCGGGTAGTCGGGAAAACTGTTGCATGGAGCCTCATTTTGACGACCACCCATATTGCTGAACGCGACTTGACACCGTACTTACATATGCACAGAACAATCGAAAGCGCTCCGCATTAAGGGCGCTCTGCACATTGACATTACAAATCGGATATCTGACGAACTGCTTGGGTCATTGCTTAATATTAGGTATGGGTTGCGACACAGGATAATAAACTGCTCGCCCTTAGGCCTCAAGCGAGAAATGATTGAGAAAATGACTATCTTACATGCTTCAAGCCTCGGAACTGTGATTTTGAGCACACTCATGCCCTACTTAGTTTTATTGTAACCCCATTGCTCTTACTTCTCCTTCTTTTAAGAAAGGTCACGCAAGACGCGTTAACACTTTCCTGTCCGCGCCTATGCCCATCGATAGCCCGCTATCGGTGGTTTTCAGCTTCAAAATTTGTCACGCTAGGAGGGCTTACGGGCAGCTATCATCATGCATCGTGTAAAGTAGGAACTATTTTTGTAGTTCCGCTTTTTCGTTTCCCTTTTCTGCAGCAGAAGAAGCTTTTGAGTGCCTTTTAAGTCAAGAGGGCCGAGCGCTCATAGCTTCAAAGATGGCGTCGACATCGAGCGCACCTGCCTCTCGGAAACGGCAAATTTCGGCGGATTCCGACGAGTCTAATTCATAATTTTTTTGACGATGGCAGCATCGAAGACTCGGAAGATGATTTTGACCAATCGGACTTGAGCATAGAGAGCGAAAGTACTTCAAACAGCCGCGGAACGTCAACAGGTATCCGCCGGTAACTTTCGTTTTTATCTCGGAAACCAGTCGTCGCTCCCGCGCTTCGTTCGAAAGATATCCGGTGTGTTCCAAAGTTCACATATCTTATCTGCAGGGCGTCAACACCGCTTGGGCGGTACCGCTTGCCGGCCGGTACTCAACGAGGGGAGTTTAGTGCGAGAAGGCGACCCACAGCGGACTGCGGCATTGCTCTCTGTATATAGTGCCGCGCGGCGTTTCGTCGGAGCTGTCGATTTGTTCGTGCTGTTCTTTACCTGAGAAATAATCACCGAGATGTGAAACACAACTAATAAATATGCATGGATGCATACTCTTGAGCGAAAACTAGTAGAGAAAACGAATGTTTTCTGCGAGACATGCTGCGCAAGCTTGCGTTTCACCGCATCGCGTAACTGCATTGCGCGCTGGCACGATATCGACTAGGGTTAACGTTTCCTTTTCTATCTAAATAACGGCTGATGAGAAAATACTTACATTTGCAGGGACATTGAATATTGCATTTGTGGTCAAAACGCATATTTCGAAATTTATTTGTGTTCATTTTGTGCAAAGCAGCATTGACGTATTTACAGACTGCTCTTGTTTTCGTAAAAAAAAAATTTCCTATTAAAGTTTATTTCTTTTTTTTTTGCGAAAATGTTTAGCAAAGCTTGCTTTAAATTTAATACCATTAGAAAGCGAATTCCTTGTTCTACAAATTCGTACCATATATTATAGTATCAATATTTTGTGTGGCAGCAGAAAAATTGTTTACCAGGGTACCCAAAAATGGCCTATTTTCCCACGGACAGGAAAGCGCTAAGAGTGTCATTTTTGCAAAGCGCAAGAACTGTCATCGTCCTGCACGAAATGGTCGCTAAAGTGAAAAAAAAAATTATGCTTGAATCTAAGAAATTCGGATTGCGGAAGGTTCAGGCTCTACTTATATACGTTTTCGCCAAGTGGCTTGTGCATTTCGTCATTTAAATAGAAATGTCACATTCGTTTTCACACACGCGTGGCTACTTTTGGCTACTTCTGCTGCCCTTGACTAAAGTTGGCTACTTTCTGGCTAGTTTTTCAAAATTTTTGGCTATATTTTTCTTTTCGACCTGGCAACCTTGGCTATGAGGCCTTCAAGCTGGTTCACTTAATTGCCACTTTCCCCAGAGGCGAAGCATTCACTACTATATTTACTATGCAGCAAAGTTCAGTGTTGCGTTCTGTGCACGTTAAAGCTAGAGTCAGCTCAAGCACTCATTTGTTTCTCGCACAGACCATATCATTCTTGTTTACTCGTTCGACTTTCGTCGTGGAAAGCCACCATTTATTTTCAATACGGTGTAATGTTCCCGCAGACTGAATGACAATTTAGCCCGCAAAGAACAACGCGTGTCGTTTAGCCGCACGCAAAAAAAAAGACTTGCGAAAAGCGCTACAGGTGGTTAATTCTCGCTGTCTCATGCGAGCTGTACGAGTTACGAAACGCGGAACACCCTGTCTAACCTCAACAGAAAAGCACTTCACAGCGAAAGAGAGAACCGCAAACATAATACAGCTTCAGAGCTTAATCTTAGGCTAGTTTAATCACGGAATTTTCATCAGGGTGGCGCGGAAGGAGTTCGGAAAGAAGAAACAACAGCGTAAAGTACACCGTTCGATTACTCAAAAAGGGGCGAGGAGCGAGTGCTCAAATGAAGAGTGAAAGATCAAACAACCAAGTGAATGGGACACGTTAGCCATGGCTTCGACATTCATTTTATTCGTACATATTTGCAACGATGAGCTAGTGAACCGTGTGACGCATACCGTGGAACAATAATGGTTACTCGCAAATCGCATAAACGGCACTCACGCGCCAGCATGGCAGATGCAGTGCTGGAGGGGTCACTTCTTTACGGCGGTGCCCCTCAAATTTGGCGTCAAACAATGCCACAAACGCGGAGTTTCCGACAGAAACGGCGTGCCCTCTGCTGACGGGAAAAGCGGAGAGGCCATGCAGCGACAGGCTGCAGATAGGAGTGGATGGAGGGTCGGTACTTCTACAAGCTCGCCCGTGAAAGAAAGCCCGGAAAATTGGAATTGCAAACAACCGCGTGAAGAGAGGCCCGCTGTGCGCGCCATCACGAACCACGCCACAATGTGGCGGGCGCGCGACCGCAAGCCTGCAGCAAGGGGGCCAGTGGGGCGCCTTCGGGCCATGAATCATGCTGCCTCAAGCCGAGAATCTTGTTTGCGCCTGCTTACTCATTCCGGGCTCTAGGTCCCCTAGGCGGATCTGCCTGGTGGTCGAGAGAGCTGGACCACCGCTACGCTGCAACGCGGCCCACATGTTACTGCCGCTCGTACGGTTCTCCCCACGCGCCCTGACAAATCGCGACGCCGTTGAGGCAATGACGTCCTTATGTGCCTTCTTGTGTCCGTGTGTCGTTTCGCGCTACATCAAAGTTGTTTAGAGACAATGCCGACAGGCTCACACTGCGCCTGCGACGATGTCAGGAGAAACAGCAGCTCCAGTACTGATTCCATTTGCAAGACATGCCGACAGAAAGCTCAAGAAACTCTACAAAAGAGGAACAGGGGACAAAATATATAAGTTCCACACCGTTAACGCACCCACGTTGAAAGAAAGGGAAGAAAAAGGGGGGGGGGAGGTTTGGGGAGGGGGGGGGGGGCGGACGGGTTTTAAAAAACGCGCGCACACACACATGCACTCGCGCCGCTCTTTTAAGGGCGACCACGTCAACACTTGTTGACAGGCAAACGTGTGCGGCTGCCGATATTCGACTATACAAATAAGAAAGTGTCAGCTTGAAATATTTTAATTGACATCGATATATCACAGGACCCTTCAGACAGGAACACAATGTCACAGGCTACTCTTTTACATAACCACAAATTTGCGCAACTCTGCTGGTGCTTGTTTTTGTTCCAACAAATTTTTGACGATCGCATGCAGTTTAGGGTTTCGCCGCGAAGCAGGCATGAGTTACGAATGCAGGGAAGCGGTACGCTTTATGCTTTCTAATCTCCGTTGAAAAGCAAAAGTATTGCAAAGTTCAAGTGTAGGAAGATTGGGGTTTGCGCATTTAGCATCGAAGACCTCGTTATCCGCAAAAATTTTATAGACATTACGCTTATGACAGAAAGGTCAGATTAAAACATGCACGTGAGACTTATACACTGTTATCGGGAATCAAAAAGTCAATGAAATTTCGGGCTTTCGTCAAGTGGCCGATGTAATTAACTGTAAACTTCGTGTTATCTCTCCATGAAAGCTAATTGTATTTTCGAAATTCTGCTGTGTGTCCACAGACTCACAAAAACCGACGCTAAGAGGGGGAATGAGAATGCGAAATCAGTCAGCAAGAAAATAAGTCAAGCTTCCTACACTCTCACCAGCTTTGCGAGTGATTCAAAACACAGCACTCGAACGCGCGCTGGGCTTCTGCGGATTGATCTCGCTAATCAGATAAAGCAAGCGAAATATTTTAAAATCTGGAAACTGCTTCACTTCAGTATTTGTCGTAGAAAAAGGGAGGAACCAGCGCAATTTACGAGGCATGTGATCATATGTATCAATTTCCTCCTTACAACACCACTGACATGCCGATGATGCGTTGCGTTATGTTGCATCATATACGTGATGCTGTTTCATGAAAGAGGCAAGGATCCTTTGCAATGCGAATCAATAAACTAAGCTTTATTAAACGTAGCGCAAAAAGCACGCACACAGAGCAACATACACAGCGCTGACTATCAATTGAAATTTATTGAAGAACATTCACACATATATACAAGCAACTAGACACGTGATGAGAGAATGAAAAAGGTGTTCTAGTGACTAGCACTGAGGTAATCTATTTCGATAGGGTGCAATACTATCGATAGGGTGCAACACTATTAATAATGGTATATTATCAACTCGCCCAGCAAGACGTCCTTCTGAAACTAAGCTTTCACTGAACACCGCTCCATAGTGCGCATATGTCCAGGATTCCGCTAACAGGAATAAAGGACCGATGAGCTGTAGACCATGCAATGAACGCGCCTGTTTTTGTCGCTGACCGCCAAGAACGCAACATAAAGCGCGCAGTTCTTTGCGTGAGTTGGCGCACAGCATTTACGTTGCTTCTCCCCAGAGCTCACAGACAATCACAAAAGGAGTAAACTCCGAGGGAAACGCTGCCCGCGTTCCAGCGACGGCCGGAGCCGGAGCTCGCAGGTATACATAAATAAATATGGCGTAGGCAAGTAACGTGGGCGCATCACCCGACCTCCTCGGGCTGCCGCAAACGGGCGACAAAAAGCGCTCGCAGCAGCAAAGCCCCGCGTGGAAGCGGAAGCCCCGGCGAAAGCCGGGCAAATGCCGGGGCTTCGCATTCACGCTCGCAGAGCCCATAGCGAGCCGCACGTGCCGGCGAGCAAGTAGGCGTACGCGGCACCGATCGGCCCCGGTGCCATCTCGCGCAGTGAGCGGCGGGATCACGGGTTCCATTACGGGCGTATTATCCTCGGCGCGCCGGATCCCATTGAAACGCGGCGAGCGATATGCCGCGCGTACGAAACGCGTTCTGCCGAGAAACGCGTCATAAATATCGGCCAGGTGGAGTCCTCGACGTCCGTGCGCGGCGCGCCAGTGCGTGACTGAACGGGAGCGCCACGAGAGCAAGGCTCCCTGCGGCGGTGCGCTGCGCGTTTTGAGGAACCGACTCGTTCGTCTGACGCTGGCTGATCGCTCGAACGAATGAGCGAGAGACGCCGATTATGCGGCCGGTCGGCACTTGCGATAAAGATGGCAATTTTTAGTTTGCGCGCTCAGTGGCTGCGTTCTATCAATAAGGTATAAACTCTCGGGTAGACCCATAACTCAGAGTTGTTTGAGAAGTTGCAAGTGCACCCCACACTAGGTGATGATGAAAACCCACAATAATACATCGCTCACTTTAATAAGATAAAGTTGAGGCTCCACTAATTTACAGCAGCAGTGCTGGTTATGACCAATCCCTGCGTTCGTGGGCGTTCTCATCTATAATCGCTCGTACAGAAATTCTCGCCGAACTTGCCCTTTGCTGCCGAAGCGCTTGCACGCACTGAGTGCTGCGGGGGTGAAACAAAGAAAAGGAGAAATGAAAAACGGCATGAAAGCGTGCGACACAGAGAGTGCCGCCATCACGCCTCGCGGGACACGCTTTTTCCCAAACGAGAGCGCGGCAGAAAGTCGGCTCGATTCGGCCTCTCTTCCGCGCGCGTGAGCGTCGGTCGATGCGCTATCGTTTATCGGAGAAAGCCGAGCAGCGCACAAGAAGCCCAAGGGGGCATCGCGCGGCCCGAGATATTCTGCGCATGCCGGCACGGAAGCTGTTAGCGGGCCGACCTGGCGGCCGCCGCTGTGCACAGTCGCGCGGAGAACCGCTAATTCGCGCGCCGAACAAAAAGCAAAAGGTGCCCGGGAGCGCGCACTTGTGATAAAACATTCAGGCGCGCAATTACGGGGCCGGTCTCCCGCAAACAGAGGAGCCGACGATTTCCCAAAGAGCCCGCCATTACTCGAGTCGACGTGCGCGCTCCTTCCCAGCGTCTTGGGAGAACGCGACGCTGCCGAGGCGCGCAAACTCGGCGCGCCAAGAAGAGCCGTTCGGCTCATTAGGGTGCGCGCAGCATTCGCGTCCGTTATACGGCGACACAAACAGCGCGCGCTGGTGCAAACAGCGCGAGGGCCATCGCAAACGAGCCAGCATGCACACAAGGCGCAGAGACGGACGCGTCCGCAAAGAGGGCCTCCCAACGCCAGAGAATCACGGCGCCGGAAAAAGTTGGCCCGCCAGGCGCAGGATCGACACAGTAGACTCGGTGAAGCAAAAGAGAGAACCCCCCCCCCCTATAAGAGGAACCACCGAAAAAAAAAAAAGAAAAACTAGAGCGCGCGGAGAAAAAGGAAAGAAAGGAAAAAGGCGAGATGAGGACCGTTATTAAAACGACATTCATTTGACGTCTTTCGCGGGAGGAGCTTCGCGGAAGCCCTTTCCTGACGCTTCGCAGGAAACATTTCGATATTTTGCTCGGAAATCTCTTCGTTCCCCCCTCCCTTCCAACTTCCCAGCCGAAAACTTTTCTCCCCGTCGTTGGATATAACAAGCACCGCGCGCCAGGCGCCTTGTCGAGCGAAGCGAAGGCCCTTTCTTTGTTGGCGCTCGCGACGTCGCCTGGGCTGAAGACCGTCGCAGCAACAGCAGCCTTCGTTCCCTCTCGTTCGTCGATGAGTTCTTTCTTCTTTTCGGGACACGGCATTCGCTGTCATTTTTCTATCCGACTCCGAGTATTAGTCTGAAATTGCAGCTTCACCGAACAAATCCGCAGATGTAGTGGCGGCGGCGGCGAGGCAACAAATCAGAAGACCGACTGGCGCGTTTGCTTTCGCGCAGGGCGCGTGGCGGCGACAGACGGCCAGCGCACGCGCCGCAGCACAGGCCACACCGCGCCGCCGCATGCCTCCTCGATCAGGAACACGGTTCACGTCGCCATGCAGGGACGTGATTTCAATTTTGCCGCTGCGCGGCTGCTCACGCCGATATTGTTTCAGGGCGACGAACGCAAAGAGTTGCCGGGGGAAGAAGGCACGCTCGACTGGGCGAAAAGTCGTCGCTTTCTTTCCTTCTTGTTTTTTCTCGCCCGTCCAAGGCGCCAAGCGACAACGGTTGCCGCTTACCGCAATCAGCAATACAAAAGTAGAGCGGCGAGCACGGCCACGTTATTGTTGCATGTCGGCCTCCCGAAGAAGGAAGTGAACAGAGTTGGACGCTTGTTTTCCCTCAGCGGGCGGGCTCTACGAATAAGAAAGAGGCGGCCACTATCGTTATGCAGGAGGTGGAAAGAGAAAGAACGCGTACAGCGCTCGAAACTTTGTTTTGCTCCTCTGCGAAATACGATCGATGCGCGCTTTCGCTCGATGCCTTCAGGTGCCATGTACGCGGGAACGGCCAGCGTATAGCGTAAAATTTCACGCGACCGAAAAATGGCAGCTACTACATAGCGTAGCCAATGCTCGATTGGTGACATTCGTATGCAGTAAGTTCACTCGTTGTCACCTGCTTGTTTTTTTCCAGGCGACGAAAAAAAAAAAAAGGAGAAAAGGGTGTTCATCTAGGGGAAACGCCGCGAGTTTCTGTTAGAGGCTCGAAAAACGACTATGGGAAAGGGTTTTTCGCAGCCAGCCTCGGGAACACGCACTCAGTTTATGGCTCCAAAGCGCACGCGTTCCTGCGACTTGGGTTCCGGCTGCCAGCGCTTCCCGTACCTCCGACGGTACGCCGAAGAACCGCGACGCACAAAAATGCTCAGCCCGAACCCGTTCAACTTCGGCCCCGCAAAACCATTCCCCCGTGCACGCGGCCGACGGCGAATCTCCGAGACCGCGCTACACCGGCGAAAAGGGAGCCCGGTGAGATGGGTTCGCGACAGCTAATTTTCTGATAACCCGGGCCTATAGCTGCCTACTATTTACACGTATACCTCCGCGCTCAGCAACGCTTGTCCACAGAGAGCGGGAGCAGGGCACTCCAACCACCTCCCTTTCCTGTTCGCCAGCCACGACGTCGAAACAGGACGTTAAATTGGAAAAGACTGCAGCGGCCATCCCCCTTGCCCCGCAAACTCCGGGTTTCCTGTGTTTCTCAGCCAAGAGCGACAAAACGGCTCCATAGAGAAGAAAGCCTGACAGTGGCCGGGAAGAAGAGAGTGGTCGGGGCAAAAATAGGAAAGAATTGCTTTCGCGTCGGCGTGCTCGAGAAGGGCAAGAGCGGCGTGAGGTGAAGAGCGCGCTAAAAGATGGATAAGGGGCCTCGGCGGAAGAGCACGACGCACGCCGGCGCTCCTCTCCTCCCGGCCCCGATGAGAAGTTAGGAGGGACCGAGACCAGGTGCCGACACGGCCATCCATGGCGGCCGTTCTCCTTCGCCGTATCGCTGCGGGGCACAGGCTTTGTATATAAACGGACGCTGCGGCTATACACGCCCGCTTTACAGGTTTTCCGGCACGCCTTTCTGCAGAAATCGAATTTCAAACTTTTCATGTGTCTTCTTCTTCCCCTTCTCTCCCTCTTTTCTGGTTGACCTCTTCTATAAACCGTGCGCTTAACGTCATAAGTAAAGGCAACAAACACTTCGCACGCTGCAAGGCAGGTCGTTTCGGTATTCGTGGTCTCACAGGAAGTCTCCCTGGCTAACAACCATGTTCTCCCGCGGCAAAATGTATTGCTTCCTGCGGGACCTGCGGGAGAACAGCGGGGTTGTTAAAGCGCCCCTCACCAGGTGACATTACGAATTTTAGTTAGACAATGGGAGTTGTGCGCCCAATAAAGAGCATTAAGCCACAAGAATTCTTCTAATCGGTCCATTAGAAGCTGAGAAAACCAATGTTTTGAGGCGGCGCGAAACCATGATGCGAGGAGGCGAGCTTGAAACCCTTACCGCTCGCCCCGTGTTGCCTTCGCAAGCCAAATCCCTTCCCTGCCCTCTTCGGCACGCGAGCGGGAGGATCACATGACACGTCATGCGCACACAATGTCACGAGCGCAAGACGTGCCCGAACCAGCCCGAGCCCCCGAGACGCGAGCGGCGTTGTGGCGGCGTTCTTTGCGCTTCATCTCTGCAAGTTATGCCGAATGCGCCCTCGCCGATCACTTGGCTTTCAACCTATTGGCCGCGAGATCGAGCGGAGTCGCCACTTAGCGGCTTCTGGCTGAACCGCGCCTAGTGTGGATTGCTCCGTGCGTCGTCTGCTAGGCCCGTTGTGTTTGCATGTGCGCGTACGTCATGCAGATCCTCAAAAGGCGGTTTGTTTTGTTGCGTTAGTGCAACTTTAACCGCTCGTACGTATGCCTAACACGGTGTAAAGAAGCATTTGGCCTTGATCAGCTGTATATGTACTGTAATAAGATCAGAGAGTGCACTTATCGAGAGTGCTGTGTGCGGTCGTCGTACCCTCCGTTCACGAGAGTCATATCAGTGTAGGTGCCGCTCTGTGGTTCAAGCGCATTGCAAAGTGCACTTGGCGTTGCCCTAAAGATGAGGAGTGTTAAATCTCATGTGAATATAGCCTTTTAGCGGCGCGGTGGTAAAAAAACAAAAGGCACGCATATACTTGAGCGTTGTGGTTAGGTGTTGTTTATACGTTACGCGACGAGCTTTAGTTGTGTACGGTCCTGGTTTCACTAGAGAGAAATATTTCTGTTAAGTCACGTCTGACACCTCGGTACTTAAATTGTCCCCGAAAATGAACAGAAAGTGAAATGACACGGAAATCGCAAAACTGAGTTCCCTTGCGCAATTTTAACTTGTGGCGAAATTTACACAAAAACACCCGTGTACTTAGAATAAGGTGCGCGTTAAAGAGCGCTGATGGTCAAAATTAATCCAAACGGCGTAGTTTACATTTATGTTGTAGTAATTTCACGCGAAGCCACATCTTTTTTTTCTTTACATTATCTTGAGCGTTTGTGTTGCGTTGTTTAGATTGGCAGAAGGCAGCGGACATTATTCGTATGAAAAAGCGTTCTTTGGTCCCGTGAAATAACCGGACCTTTGTTCCATTACTGTCGTGCAAGTTGCTGTTACTGGAATAAAAACAAGCGTGTGCGTGTTAAACGTCTCCGTAGCGCTAAAGCGCTGTCAGTCACGTAGCTTTCCTCAGTAAACCTATAAACTGTCCTACATTTCACGGAGAACTGAATGAGAAATGCGAATGAATATTTGGGCACGCAGTGCACAAAGTGCTATTTCAACTCATCGCGCAGGAATACGGGCTTTCTTTTTGTTGAGGGGCATCCAAATGAACAAGAAGTAAATAGTTAATTCAGTCGCGCTATTCAGCAGTGCGTAGTAGGTGGAACACAAGCTAAACATGTACAAATAAAACAACAAGACAACGTCACCCATTGCGAAAACGCCGACTGCCGCCGAAGGCGAGCAACCCGTTCGTTGGCAGAGTGAGCTTCTCTCACAAGTAATTGTAACGTTCGGCGCGCTTCGTGCATTATTCGGGAATGAAGAGCACATATATTACCACAAAGCTGCAGTCAACGCATTTTGTTTGCCGGAAATCGGGTCACATCGCTCACAATGAAGCGCTGTTGTGCACGTGTGTATACGCGCCGACAACCGCCTATCCACACTAGCGCGGCGACGGTGCTGCCACCTGTAGCCCGATCTCGCGGCGAATAGACCTTATGCAAAATTGCTGCCATCTGTCGGAGGTTTGACGAAACTACTGATTCGACGCCATGTTGGGGGCTTGTGTCCGAATCGTATTGCTATCGCTGCTATAACTTCTTGCTTGTATCTGCGTTGATAGTCGGCAATCGGGGCATAAAAATGTCAGACGAGCCTGTACACGTTACCGGTATTTCCTAGTTTTTACGTTGGCAATTATTACGTGTGAAGAACTGCCTCGCAACGAGAAGGTACATGTTTGTCACCGAGTCACATGTAAGCCGGTCGTCGCTGAGACTGAAGCTTTGCGCTTGGTTATAAATTTTGTCTGTTTTTAGTGTAGCGAATGAAGTGTTGTTATATAGCTATCGGAATATCATGCGTGTGGTGTAGGATTTTTGGGAGGAGGCATTGGCGCGCGATGCGGCTGAGCACAGCGATGACGGTAAGAAAGTGATGTTGACCCATTTCAAAGTGTATTTCATAAGCGACAGCTACGTCGACCTAAGGTATTGTGCATCTTAGTTATAAAAAAACCGTTGTCCTCTTTGTTATTTTGAAACAATGTAGTCACTGATGTATGTTTTGCATAGAGCTACCGCACGATTAAAATGTAAGAAAGGTCCGCTTTTCACGCACGTGAAAAGTGAACATGAAACGCGTTAGTTACTCCAAGAAGTAGGCGCCAATTAGCTAGTATTTTATTGAATTGCCTTCCGACATGTACTCGTAAATAACACGATCTGCCAAGAGTATTCGCGTTCACATCGTCGCTTTCGGGGCCTACTCGCGCCTTACAATTTCAACCCGTTGCAGCAAGGCAGTTTTGCGTCGCCGACTGAACGCTTGCGAAACCATCTCAGCGCGCAACCAACGGTAGCGCACCGATGGTCGAATGTAACACATCTGCGAGAACAGCATGTTTTATTCAGTTTCATACGAAAAGTGTCACACAAAAGCATCTCTTAATATTTCATAGCACACAGGGGTGGATACAGGATTTTTTTCCGAAGGGCGATCAGCGTCAGCTGGGAGAATCTGACATGTGCTCTTCTTGGGGTATAAATAAAAAAAGAAAGTAGGGGGGAGGGGGTGTCAGGCTATCCGGGCCGCCCCTCTGAATTCGGCAGTGATAGCACATGAAATGCTGGAAAAATACGCATAGTGAAGCAATACGCGCGCAAAGCACCCCGCCAGACGCTACCGTTTTAAACTACACAATCGAAAACAAACTACAAACAACACGTTCCAGCACAATCGGTTCGTTCGCTGAGAATCGATAACGCGTCTGTCTAACATATAATTGTTATCGAAATGAAATAAACAAAGTAATGCTGTCAACCAGGGGCGTAGCCAGAAATTTTTTTCAGGGGGGGGGGTTCAACCATACTTTATCGATGTTAGTGCGTGCGTTTGTATGTGCACGTGTATATATACGCCAGCAAAACTGAAAAATTTCGGGGGCGGGGGGTTGAACCCCCAACCTCCTGGCTACGCCCCTGCTGTCAACAGCAGCGCAGGCATGCGCGAGTAGCCGCTATGCAGCTTTGGAGCTCGTACACGAAGTCGGTTTGTCTGTGCCTGCAAAAGTACACGGCGCGAAAACTGTCTCGTTCTGGCATGACACGAAAGAGTGTTCTCCGATGAGTGCCGATGCTGTCACATACCGCATCTATTAAGAACGGGAACGTAAATACGACGTTAATCGTAAGCAGTAGCCGGAGCAACGGAACGATCTGCCGCTTCCCGTCGGCCGCAAGAAAATCTAATAACACATGGAGGCTAGTTTCCTGCTAACCTTTTTTCAGCATCCCATTTTCCTCAATCTCAGCAACACGGCACACGAAAATATGTCGGCATTGCCGTTCCTATCAGCTGCCACATGTCGATAAGCACGCTCCGTGTGTGCACATGCGGAGCGCGCTTAGCCTTCAACATGGCGGAAATGCGCACTGCGGCCGCTAGATGGCAGCAATTTTGCATAAGGTCTATATTGCTGAGCACGAAAGCTGCGACATTTGTACCGACGCGAGATTAGCAGTGTGCCGCATAAACATCTAGTTAAACGCGGGAGGATAAATGAGCCTAATGAGCGCTGGAGCGCGGTAGAAAATTAGTTTCGTTGTAAGGTTCGTAAGTAAGGTAAGTTTCGTCTGAACGATGCGCAAAGCGCGAGAACACGAACGCATCAGAAACGGATGTAGATTAGTCTCGCATCTCGCTGTGATTCCCAGTAAAAATTAAAAAAGAAAACGCACACATTCCGTTTGTGTGTTTTATTATTACTCTCAAGTTTTATTCATGTATTCAAGCAACAAATTACACAAACTACACGTCCTGTCAAATAATTATCGCAGTGTCACGTGCTACTGTTGGCGACGTCAGAGCACAGTCGTCTACGTGGAGGACGGACGTCACAGCACTACCGTCTACGTAGGGTCATTCCATCGTGTACGTCATTCCCTCATTCTCTGGGCGCGCGGCCGCGAGAAGGGCAAGTAGCGTTCAGCTTCAAATTTGACCCATTTCCGCGGCGCGTAGCATTGCAAATTTTCGCAGACGTGATCGTGAACGCCCAGTGTATGCATTGCGCTCGTCAGCTCAAAATTGTCAAAACTGGTGAGGGGCCCCTTTAACGAAGTCGAAAGAAAAAAAAAATGTTCGGTAAAGTATTTTAGCGAGAAGGAGCCATGGTTGTTGAGCCTTTCGGAGCCTTGCAGTCCGACACACGTTTCCTTCAATGTGTGCATATACACTCGCGGTCGACGTGATACACACCGCAACATTGGCATCGCGAGTGATACTGATGAAGTCGCCTGACAAAGGGCTGCCCTCACATGGCAAACAATAAACAAAAGCCCCGTCGCCATAAGAGGCTGAAAAGCAGGGAGGTAGAGAGCGCAACGTGTTTGCAAATGTCGCTGGTGCGTCGCAACGTCGGTTATGACACCGGAAAACATAGCAGGCTCCCGTTTCCTAATGGCGCAACAATACCGGCAATTAGAGGGCAGGAAGAGGGGTTCGACACGACAAGACTGTTTCTTTCTGCTCCTGTCTTTCGAGTCGCAAATCGCACGACATGCTGAGAGCACGCTACAGTGAGGGGGCACGGGCTTCTTTGTTACATCCGTCTAGGTGGCGAAGTACCTTTGTGTACTTCCTCGATGCCCAAAACACTGGCACATGTACTCACCGCATGACAGCATGCAGCTATATGCTATCTCGCAAGTTTTCCGCGGCGCTCTAGACGCTGTGATAACTCGATACACACAAAGAATGCACCCCAAATGGGCGCACATCAAATGAGAGACTCAAAACAACTCGAATGCCGACAACCTCCCTTATGCGGTAGTGAATCCATGTCTCGAGTTTGGCTCCACGTGATAGAGTTCTCGTATACCTCCCGCTGAGATACGTTTATTCTTTTCGCGTGCCCATACATGTAACCTGAGGCAATGTTCTCCTTTGTTACAGGTAAGCATTTCTAAAAAAAATGCAAATAAATTCGGGACCGAAGGAGATTTAGGCCAAGATTACAACGCTCACTTTGTTCGTACAAAGCACAGAGGAAGCATCAATCGGGAACAAAGTTTGTCCCAGTTGCCAAATTGCCGGCGACCGGGGAGTCGTTTTCGATCACTGAAGGGACGACAAACTTGAACATGCGACAGATCTGAAGTGCCTCAACATGGATCCTCTCTGCTTAAAGGGACGCTAAACAGGAATATTAAGCTAGGCAGTAATATAGTAACGCTTCCATACAGAGAAGGTATCAACAGCGCATGCAAGATTAGGAGGAAACCGGAGAGGAAAAGCAGAGGGAATGGAGTGCCGACTTCCCGCTGTGGTCGGTTACAACCTAAATCGTAGCTCCGCCCCCAGAACTGCGGCGCGCCTGCCATGCATCTGTGCAGCACATGCAGTCGCTCAAGGCAATTTCCGTTGTAACCGTAAGTACTTTTTTTCAATGCTAATGTAAACGCTGCGAATATTAGTAATTAAAAGTTCGTCGTCCCTACTTACTTAAATATTACATTTCTCCGAGCAATGATTCGGAATCTTTTCTGAAATTTCCCAGGAAGTTCAAGTTTTCGACCGAAAACCGAGAAAACACCTGCCTGAAATACGCGAAAGGCGCTTGACGTCACTGAAATGATCAAATATGATTGCATAGCACGTCTATGCAAATTTTCTCTGGGTGGGACGGCGACGGCTGTGGGCGGAGCTCACATTTATTCTTATGCTGTAACCGACCGCAGACTTATTTCGGCGAAAAAGTGCATATGTGCACGACGAGGGAGACAGTACAAAACAGGAATAGGTAAGCACACGGCGGGCGCAACATCGGACACGCATCAGAGCGTGCATCACGTATATCAAGGTACAATACGACCCCTGTAACCACCCGGCGGCGCGATATCCGGTAACAGAAAAGATCGGCTTTTATTAACTTGTATAACGAACTAGTATTCGCCAATTAAGAGAAATGTGTTTTTTTTTTAAAGAGCTCTATGAGTTTATCTTACGAAACTTATTTAGTGTTGGTCATCAGTTTACACCTTTAACGCTGAACTTGAAATAATATTTGTCTTAAATACACCAAAATGACATGTCGCAAAACAGCCTAAGTTAGTCTGAATGACTACCCTTAGCTACACTACGACCTGAAGATATATATATATATATATATATATACACACACAGTAAAATGGCACTTCAACGAACTATTCAGTTGTACGAACATTTTTTTAAATCCCCCGCCGAAGTGCCATTAAAGGGGTCATCAACCACTTTTCCAAGTAATGATCTAATGACCTCAGTATCGGAGTGTACTGCCTCCCGAATCGATTGCCGCAAAAATTTCTCGAATCCGTCAAGAATCAGCGGAGTTACGGGGGTTTGGCGCACGCTCCCAGCGCTTTCTCTCTTTTCTCGTGCCGACGAGCGCACTGGAAGCTAGACAGGGAGGGATGGCATGGGGGAAAGAAGTTACGTCAGCGCGCGTCATGAAACGCGATCGCTCTCCCGCTGTGATTCGCTTGCGCGAGTGCGGCTACCGTGTACTGAGGAGTGCGGCGCCGGCAAGTGGCGGCACCCCGCGGCAAGAAGCGCATCTGATCCGAACGCCGCTCTCGATTTACGTCGGCTATCGGCCAATAAGCATGCTATGTCTCTTGCGACGTAAACTGACAGATCCGCGACGTAAACGGACAGACGCCCCGCCCACCGACGAGAGTGAGAACCGGCCTCTGTTTGAAAAGAGGGTGCCTGGGGAAACGGCAACTTCGCGCTCCGCTTGTGGCCATTACGCCGCGCACGACTGTAATATTTGACAGAGCATTTCATAGCCGTGTCAGCTTTCCGCAGGATGTGTTTTTTCAACCAGCCCAAGGGGTGCTTCATGACCCCTTTAAGCACAATTCTAACGCATCTCAGTTTAACGAAATGTAGTGCAGGGTGCATTTCAGTTCTACCAACATATTTTGTGACCGCATCCAATGCCTGCCACGTCATATTCATCACAAGTACAACCGCGCTTTCTGTAGCATAGCTTTGCCGTGGCCTTCGCGCCGGCGCGCCAAACAGCGCTTTTGCCTTCTGAGGACTATGTCACCTGTGACTCTCGCGTCGACACATGCGCCACTCTGTCTACAGAAGACATTGTAGCGAGCGTCCTACCTCAGAAAGAAGAGGAGTAGGAGGAAGAAACAACCCTGGCAGGAGGAAGCACCAAGAATTACAGCTAAAGAAGCACTGATGTAGTTGGAAAAAGTGAAGCCCTCCGCTGCCCAGCAGAGTGTTGTTCCGGAGAAGGTTTATGAGAGCTTGGACACAGTGACTCAATTCATGACCACTGCAGTCCTAAGTGCACATGTGCAACAAGATATATTGCTGCATTCTTCAAAATATGCTAAATAAAGATTCCCATTCAAATAAGCAGCATTGAAAATAAAAGGATTCAAATTTCATTTCAGCAACTGATGTTTTCTTTGGCTCCTGATAACAAGTTGCAACATAGGTATTTCAGTTTAGCGAACTTTCACTTTAACGAACTTTTTCCTGGGGTCCCTTGAAGTTCGTTCAAATGAAATTTCCCTTATACAAATTTTTCCTATCGGAAATCCGAAATAGCGCACTCCGAGAGCACGAAAAAGGCGGCACTATGGGAACAACGAGATACGCAAACAAAGAAAGCTTAGCTCTGTTTTAAGATATTTCTCTTCCTTATTCTTTCGTATGGCATCACACAGTATTTCACTCTTACAAAAGCTGTTCGCTTTCACTCTGTTCGAAACAAGGAACTTCTAATTAACAATGATTTTCACTCGCTCAGTAGTAAATGAAAAAAAATCCGAATGCTTTACGCGGAAAGCACAAATCTATTTAAAACAAAAAGAAAGAACAGAAAGAAAGCACCTAAGTGGCTACTATAGAACCGCGAAAAGTGGGATTTTGCGCGGGCGGCCGGGAAATACTCTGTATGTAATTGCCTCCCTTTTTTGGGGGGTTTTTTCTTTAAGCGCACTATTTTACGAAGAGCCGTAATCAGGGAGTTGGGCTGTGCATTATTAATACAGCCGCTCAGGTTCTTAAGTGCACCAATCTTGTCCATTCGCGCGCGCCAAGTACGCGATTTCGCGGGATAATCTTAGAAGCACCAGTGTTTGCGGTCGTTTTAGCTCAATGGCGCAGATCACGTGACAAAGAACTAGAAAATAAAACCAATGTTTAGTGCTTTTATTGGGGGAAGGGGGGCCTCTCAATCTTCAAGGTAATTTTATTAAACTCAACCGCGGCTCTCATAGTAATGATAATTTTAACTGCAGTTCTACGTGCCAAAACCACGATGTGACATGAGGCACGCCGTATAGGGGTACTCTGAAATTATTATTGCGATAGCAATTATATGAACACGCCAGGCGCATTTGCGCCGTCGACGCCGCCGTCGGTGTCACTGTGAGGTTCCGTATAAAGTTCAAATCAGTAACATCGCACTGCGCGTCGTGTGTTCTATGTGCGAGTACAGCGTGCGAGGGCTCCTTCCTCTTCGCGGCTCCAGCGAAGAGGAAGCACGCCGGCCATCTTCGTCGCACGAAAGGCGCATGAAGGAGTCCCGGAGGGGTTGGCTGTCTTGCCCCGGCAGAAACTGCGTACTTTGACCGGGCGGGCGTGGTCGCCCGCGGTCGCGCACGCCGTATCTTTAGAGGGATTAGCAGACGGCTCATACCTTTGTGCGTGTTGTGTTGTCATCGCAACGTTTACGTTGAAGCCACGCACCATTTTAAAAAATGTTAGTGCACAGTCAGGAAATGTACGTATTTACTTGCTTTGAGCGCATTTTGCTACCTTCGCAACATCTCTTTGCAATCCAGCAGCTAGTATAAAGTTAGTAAATGCTGCTGTTACTAGCCAAAAAGGATTTCTGAGTGTTTTAACAGCAAAGCTGTTTAAGGGGCCATGAACCCCTTTTCCAAGTAAAGATCTAAAGACCACAGTATAGGAGTTTACTGCCTCCCGAATCGATTGCCGCCAAAAATTCTCGAATCCGTCAAGAAGGAGCGGAGTTACGGGGCACGGGGAAAAGAAGTTACTTCAGCGCGCATCATGACCTTGAGCACGCGTGATGAAACGCGATCGCTCTCTCCTGCGGCAATTAGTGCGCGCGAGTATGGCTGCCGTGTAAAGTTAGCTTAATATGTACTGATGGGCTAGTTGGTGAGCCATGACATTGTGTTTGTGTCTTTTTATGTGTGCGTGAATTTGTCCTTTTGTGCGCTGCTTCATCAAATATTAAAGTTAGCAGACTGAGCAGTGCGGCGCCGGCAAGTGGCGGCACCCCGTGGCAAGAGGCGCATCCGATCCGACCACCGCTCACGATTTATGTCGGCTATCGGCCAATAGCATGCTGTCTGTAGTCTGACGTCAAACAGCAGGCGCTTCGCCTACCGAAGAGAGTGAGGACGGGCCTCTGTAGGAAAAGAGGGCGCCTGAGAAAATGGCAACTTCGCGCTCCGCGTCTAAACTCTCTTTCAAGGGTTGAAAGTTGGGCGAGTTGGTACGGGAACATCTTAAGAAAGTTTCAATAAACTAGTTGCGAGTCTGCGCTCGTTCTCGTCATTTCTTTCTTGGTGTCTCGTCCTGCTGCGCAGTTTTATCTTAAGATAAACTCTCTTTGCCGCGCACGACTGCAAGATTTGGCGGAGCTGTTCATAGCAGTGTCTGCTTTCCGAAGGATGTGTTTTCTGACCAAGACTGAGGGGTGGTTAACGACCCCTTTAAGCTATCGGGAACTTGTGCTCCGTCGTGCAGAACTCCAGAGGTGGGTATGCGCCACAGGAAGTGGGCAAGCCCCACTACCGAGTAGAGCAGGTGCTAGCATTAAACGGAAACTCTTCTCAGTGAAGTGGAGCACATGAAACACGTGAAAGAGAGAGAGAGAGAAGGAAAGAGAAAATAGAGAAAGAAATAGAGAAATCGAGAGTAGTAATCGTAGCCAGGGTAACTGAGGAACTGTTTATTGATACATGCTAGGTGGTACGTAATCGCAGATGCAGCGGCGCCGGCCAGTGAGTGACTTCCCGCCAGTCTCCGTCTTTGTCGTGCGCTCGCTTTCTTGTCGCTTGGGGCGCTGCTCTCGGTGGCGCTCACAACAGAGAGAAAGAGCAAAATAGAAAGAAATAAAGGGATAAAGACATAAAAAGATAGAAAGACGGAGAAAGACATCGAAAGAGAGAGAAACAGACAGAAAGAGACAGAAAGAAACAGACCGGAAAAAAGAGAAAAAAAAAACAGAGAGCAAGAGAGAGAGAAAGAAAAAGAAAGAGGGAAAGAAGCAGAGAGGAGAGAAAGACATAGAAAGAAAGAGATAGAGAGAGAAAGAGATAGAGAGCGAAATAAATAAATAAATAGAAATAAACCGATACAAAAAGAAATACAAGAAAGAGATAGAAAGAGAAAGAAAGAGAAGAAACAAATAAAAAAATAGGAAGGCCACCCAGCTCCGCTCTTCCTTCAGGCTTGGCACCACTAGAGCGAAGCTGCCCAAAATTTTTTTAACTAGGTAACTGCTAAACGACCTATGTAGCCAAATGTTTCGCAGATTATGCTGCAATCGCGACAGTCTTACGCAAAATTTCGACAAACGTTGAAATGTCTTGTGCTACGTGATGGCACACAAACATGCAAACAGTCAAGAAACGCGCCTGATGTTTGAAGCATGGCATATCGAGAACAGTGGTAGCGCATGCGTGAGCCAACCGTCGATTAACTTGCATAAAGATGAAATCAAATGCCTTAACAGTTATCTTCCACGTAGACCGCCACGCGTGCCGGATTAGTAGGTTCGCCTGTTGCATGGGCATGTGCAGATAAGTTTTCGTGCCTTCTTTCTTTTCAGCCGTTGTGCGTCTCTTCAGTTGTAAGTCGGCGTTTGTGGTGTCCTGACTTCTTTCTTGTGTCCGTGTTTGCACGCCCTGTCTTTTTAGAATGAATACTTACCAACTAGCTCAGCTCTCTGTTATTCTAATGCAAACAGTATACGGTACAAGAAGCCGTGCAGAAAACATCGGTCATTCCTCTAAATTATATGGCTGCTAACCGGTACAGAATCTTCTAACTCACAGTAGGGGCATCAATAGCTTTCAAGCTGCAGTTAGAGTAGATGCCGCGTATGCAGAAGCCTTGATATTCTGTGTGTGAGTGTGCGTGGTCCGTTCATGCCTCTCGTACGTTGTTGTTATCTGTACTCACCATGGTAATTACTTGAAATAATGAGTGATTATTGATTAGTACATCATGACAGTGATGTGCCGCCTTGCTTTTTTATTTGTCGTTATATATGCTATTTTAGTAGAATCAACTGGATGTGGCAATGCACACGATAAATGTAAACAACACAGGCGTAAACCTCTTGCTGGGTAAGTGTTAGTATGGTTACTAAGTTGCTGGTGCGGTTACTAACAATTTACTAACAGACCAACAGTTTAACTTAGTACTACTCAGTAGCTAAGCAGATAGTGCATTTACCACCTGCAAATACTATGAAGGCAGTGCTTTTTGGCATTAGATATAGTGCTCATTAATTACTTTGTGAATATTTTTTTAAGAGTGTAGGCAGTACGAACGTCGATTCGCTCGCTGCAGCGGCCGTGTTTCCTCACGCTAGCGTTTTGTTTGAGTTACGCCATGCAGGTCTCATGCTAAAGGAGTGAGCTGCTAACTTTACTTCGTATACATTCCAATTTGTTGCTACCACATTCGTAGCTTCGTTGTTGAAATATGTTCCAGTGATCTCGACCTCCTCGCGGTCCCGCTGACAATCTTTGTACAAAAGCCTGATTAAGCAGCGTGGCAAACTCCTGAAAACAACACCTGAAGTTGAACACGTATCCAGACATGAGTGATACAAACGTGAAAGTATCAGGGGCAGGCTTAATTATAATCGGGATATCATATCCAGGAGGACGCAATACTGAAGTACACCTGGATTGAATACGTATATATGGTAAATAGAATGTAATGAGAGCGTCTCTTAATAATACAGATCAATGACCTCGGTGCGCGTGATAATTCTTCAGCAATTCATACTCGCTGTGCTACGACTATGATTACTTGTAGTAAGCCAGCAAAGAACAAGCCCCGTATTCACGAAAAGCTTCTCACGCTATAGAGTAGTTCAACGGAGAAAAATTTCAGCCAATCAAAATGCTGCACATATCATTTGTCAAGCCGGCCGGCCAGTGCCAGAGAGCATTAATAAAAAAACTGAGTGGATTCGGCCTCACATCTATGGTGAGAACGGGGCAACTTGGAAAAGAGCAAATATAAGACGGCTTCCTCTACTAAGGTCACCCTTTGAATGTTGATTAGTACTACACTACCATGTTACTAGTGTAGTGACTAATTATTATGAAATGTTATTTGTAAAGAAACAACAAAAAGCACTTGTTTTTTAATATACGACGCAAAAGCCTGTCGAATACTCGATCTATACTTTCCCATAGGTGGCCTGAGCGAATGGTATACCGATTGTGTAGGAGGTGCGTTAAAAAAAAAACACGGTGCTCGAAACGTTCGAGTGGTTCCTATACCGAAACCCGGTACGTTTGTTCCGTGTTCTTGTTTTATTTATTTAGATATTTTTTCCGTGGGGCTTTCGAAAGGAAGAAGTGTCTTGCTGCCATCACGCCCAGCTGCTATTAAACATTTAATCGCAAATCAATAGCGATTGCGGGAAGCGCTTTGTGGATGGATTCGAGGCACCAGGAGCACATGCAAAACGCAGACGCATACAAAACGCCACCATAGACAATTTTTAAAGAGAAAGGAGCTGAAAAAAACTTAAGAAAAAAAGAAAAGTCGGTGGATCGAAGGACACTGAGTAAAAGCCACGGTATAGGAGCGAGGTGGGTAAGCGCTTTACTTCACCTGGAATATCTAAGCGTGGATGTTTTTGTCCTTTTTTGTTTATTTCGTCAGCCACGTTCAAACATCGCTTAAGCAAAGTGGTGCCGCTGAAACGGCGTTGAATGAACTAAGCGCGAAAGAATATACGTAAATGCAATACCCACTGGGTGCAAATAAAATAACTCCGAATTTAAATTTCAGAATCGTGCACCGGAAAGCAGGAGATTGCGAGAAGCAAGTCCGCTTCGTTAAAAAGTCCACGTGCTTCGAAAGAAACGCGGCGGCGGAGACGTCATTTGCATATCCACCATTTAAACAATCTGGGCTGCTCTCTGCCCTTTTGCACGAACGAAAAAGAAAGGAAACTCCATCCTTCTTATGCCTCACTCAGGTCGAAGAGAACTGAACTTATAAGCTTAAGCCTGAATGAGACTACGAAGGAAGGAGTCTTCGCAGTTAACTCTAACTATAAACTAAAATGCGCGAGTCGTACGAAACTTAGTCCCCCTTCCCTTACTGCCTCTTCTGCCCTTCGTCATCTTTATTTGAGAATCGTTCACACATATGTGGTTCACACATTGTTGGGCTCGCGAAAGTCAGTTGAGCAACGGTAATTCAAACCATCAGCCCTTTTGCACAGGCAAGTTTGCTGTTCCCGCTTGGTACACGCTGTATAGCAGTGCTACGAAGAAAATGCGCTGCTGCCTGAATTAGAGCGATGTGAGCCACTTTTTGTTTCTCTAGATGATAGACAATGCGTGCGTTGCTGCGTGTGTGTGTGTTGTGTGTGTGTGCGTGTGTGCGTGCGTGTGTGTGTGTGTGTGTGTGTGTGTGTGTGTGTGTGTGTGTGTGTGCGTGTGTGTGTGTGTGTGTGTGTGTGTGTGTGTGTGTGTGTGTGTGTGTGTGTGTGTGTCATGAATGGTGACACATACGCGCGAGATTGGATGAGTGCAGCTAGAATACGTTATCTTGATGCCCGTACACCTATAGATGATTGCGTATATTTGCTAACGTTATCTGTATGCGTATAAAATTGATCTTGTGTTGCAAAGAACTGGAAGTCGGCGGATGTCTCTTTCCCCGCCCTGTAAAAGTTACACTACTTCCTTTCTGTAGAAAAAGTCCCTCAGCAGTACAGCGCTAGGAATCAACGACCTTTGGATGACGACATAGCAAGCGTACAGCATAACCAGCAAGCGCCGCGTGCAAGGTGCAGCGCATATTGCTGTATGTGTATGTGCTGCGCAGTATGTGCGTCGTTTGAATCTTTTCCTACATCGACGGTTAGCGCCTACTCTCGCGCGTATGCTGCGGCCATTAGGTGTAATCGCGAGCGCTTGGGGATCGAGCGAACTGTCCCCGCACAGCAAGGACGAAAGCTCCATCCTTACGTGCCGTGCGACCGGGAATAACCCGAGCGGCACGAAAGAACTGCACGATCACTGTCTCGCTCCAAGAGACGTCCCCTTCTCGTCTGCGCGTCGAGCAGCTCAGTGCCGCAAACACACTCGCAGGCTGCCACGGATTGGTGCGCACGCACAGCCTTGCGCGGATTTATCGCCTCCGACGGCCGGCAACCGCACCGCCGCACCGCCGAGCCCGGAGCTCCATCTTCCGCGGACGGCGCAAGAAGTGCAAGGCAAATACCAGCGCCAATCCCAGCGCACTCCCTTGGGCCGAAGACGCGCCGTTTGAAAACGTATGACGGCGCCAAGTGGAGCTGGCAGCCGGGCCGGTTCCCAGAGGCCGCCCACGTGCTCGGATGTTCTCGTCCGAGCGAGCATTCCCCTCGCGGGAGCGCACTTGCTCGCTCGCGCGGTGCAGCATCCCGAAACGGGAGCCATGATTAATGAGCTTCGCCGTCCACCGGCGCAAAGTTTTAAGCATGGCCCGGACGCACGGATCTCGTCCAGTTTCGCGCACGCACGAGTGTCGTTTCGAGAGCGCTGCGCGAGGTACCAATTTGCCGCACAGGCATCGGCGCGCAGTCCACCGGGACTGCAGTGTAGAGTACACCGATGCCGCCGGTATATGAAGCGCGGCTTGATGAGATTGCGAGGGCCGATGCCGTGCTGATCCCAACGTTGAAAGAACGAACCGACCAAGAGGGCCCGAAGATTAGAATCGGCGATGCCGAGTAATTGCGAACCAGGGCGCCGGATTAACCTGAGAACAAACACATACGGAGAGGGCCGATCAAACTTTTAAGAACGAAAGTTATATCGCGCTTACGAAGTTAGTCTTTAGCTGACGACGCTTCGGAGCAGTGTATGTCTTGCGTCGAACGAAGGATCATAACGCAGAAAAGTCGGTTACAGTTCGAGCTACTTCTGAGACGGGAAGGTTTCTGTATGAGAAGCAGTTGCATATAGAAATATAAAAAGAAACCCGCATAATTAACGTTTCCTTTTCAAAAGACTCACGCAACACTTTGGACACGACATGCATGGTCACACGAGGTGGGTGCAGTAGGAACATACCACTTCGCTTTCGTCGTCTGAACTTCGACCCTAAGTTATCCGTATAGATGTACTGTCACCGCTCGCAACGGGGGTTATTGGACCAACACCGCTTAATCGTAGGTTTCGCAATCTACTATTTTTTTAAATGTGTGTGTGTGTGTGTGTGTGTGTGTGTGTGTGTGTGTGTGTGTGTGTGTGTGTGTGTGTGTGTGTGTGTGTGTGTGTGTGTGTGTGTGTGTGTGTGTGTGTGTGTGTGTGTGTGTGTGTGTGTGTGTGTAGTGTGTGTATTCGCTTATGGCAGTATTGCGGTACCGACCTTCTCGAAGTCCTTCGCCTCGACATTTCTCCAGTTGCTTACGCATTGCGTAGAGCCCAACTGTTAGTCAGTCGAGGCATACTCTACCGAAACCGACCAGGCCAATAAATCCCGGCACATAGTAGTCTGCAAAGTAATACCATCAGCTTATCGGCTAAGTCTTCCAGGCAACAACACGACCTTCACAAAAGCGTTGCCCACATCGAAGTTGACAGCGCCGTCGTGCCATGCAAGAAACGTAACAGAGTGCGCAAAGGGTCATTTTTCAGCGTTCACCAATAAACGGCTTTTTTATCTCTTTTCTCGCGTAACTCTGAGCTGATTGAGTCAGCGCAACGCCACGAGTGTATCAGCCAAATTCGTTGCTTGCGAGCGTCGGCGCGCAGATCGGTGCGGGACGCCCCTGCACCTGGTGGCCCGCGATGCGAGTCGGCAGCAGCCTCGTCTAATCCCGTCCGCTACAGCAACGAAGACAGAGCGACGCGCCTGTCGCGCTCGTCGCGCGCGCCGATGCCATGCGGGACGGGGGATTAGGGGGTGACGACCAGCGCAGCCACCGCGGCCATGCATCTCGAGCCTCCGCCATCCATCGCCGCCGGCAATCGGCCCCCGAGCGGGCGGCCACTCTTACCGCGAGTCCGGTAAATTTTCTGCTCGCTGGTCGGCGGCCATCTATCGACGTCACCCTGCCCAGTGCACACCAGGGGGCATTTGCATCGCGGACGCCCGGCCCACGCAAATAAGGCGCGCGTCCTGCTTCGGCATCAACGCTGCGCAGGCTTTCTAAATGCAAAGTAGAAATGTGCGCGGGAGACGAGGTTTCTTCGAACTTGTGAACGGCGCCAGCCACGGTCGTTCCGGACGTTCAGGGCAATCCGGTCGTACCATAGGCATCTTCGATTTTCTTCTACCACCGAGACGTGCATATCATATTGGCTGGCCAGCAATATCTGCGGATGGTGTTCTTGAAATAGCGATGCATCCTGCACCACAAGCGGCCAATAGTAGTGAGGGTCAAATGCCGGTCTCGATTATCACTGCTAAAGGCACATCCGTGCACAACATCAATATACCAACAACGGCTACAGCAACAACAGTTTACTATCAAATATTACGCGTGCACACGTGACCGTTGCCAAAGCACTCAAGAAATAGTCGTGGAGAGGCTTGTATGGAATCGTGTAATCTAAGGACTTTATTGAGCGATCCCATCATTTCATCTTTAATTCGGCGCTGTAGGCCTTTTGCGCATCACCAGAACACCTATACATATAAGCACTGACAAGCAGTGAAACGGTTTTTAACTTTGTAAATAAGGAGGTAAAGTGAGCATCAGGTTGGTTAGCCATGCTAAATATTGGACAACTGCCCTGAACTCTGACAGGGGTAACGTGAATGAAGGGTTATTAAACTGACATGAATTTTAAAATTTTTCGGGTTGTTGCTCTAAATGAAAGCACGGGTGTCGAAAACCTTAAAAAGAGTAACGTGGTGCCTGGGGATGCATTGCATATATGTTTAATACCGCTTCTTTCAACCAGCAGTTTCGGTTTCGGTTTCGAGAGGGCGGCTTCATAGTGACGTGTCAAGTCTGCCCGTGACGTCACGGGCAGACTGCAACCCACGAAATATGCACCTGCTGTCCTTTGCTGTCAGTCGAACGTGGTTCATGATGAGTGAACTGTCGTCCAGTGCCTCCGACAGCAATTTCTGTGATTTAGGCTGCATGCAGAACCCAGATTTCGCAAACCAAGTGAGCTGACTAGAAACGTCATAGGGCGCTCCATGCGGTGAAGCTGCCTTGCAGATGCTGGGGGATGAAAACTTTAAAATCAAACTTAAATATTTATACGTGTTTCCCGGATGCGGTGTGGGGAGAGCGTTAACACTACATGCCAAGGAAAACAAAAACGTCCGTTTTGCTGCACTTCAAAATCGTGTCAGTACTCCTTTAAACACCCACTGTTGTTACAATAAATAGATTCGGAACCGGAAGAATCCGCTGAAGGCTGTACCTTTCTATCTTTCACTGCACTAAAGCCGCATATGTTCAAAGGATACAAGCGTAATCATTACATTCGATGCACTCAACATTATGGTATATACTTTGACCAAGCACTCCTCTTCAGGATCTGAGCGAGTGAGCCTGCTATTTGTAGTCGTGACATGTGTCTGTTCAGGTTCCCACTAACAATAATTGCTGGGGTTTCACGTGGCAAAACCACCATATGACTGTGAGACACGCCGTAGTGGGGGACTCCGGATTAATTTCACTCACTCACTCACTCACTCACTCACTCACTCACTCACTCACTCACTCACTCACTCACTCACTCACTCACTCACTCACTCACTCACTCACTCACTCACTCACTCACTCACTCACTCACTCACTCACTCACTCACTCACTCGCTCACTCGCTCACTCGCTCACTCACTCACTCACTCACTCGCTCGCTCGCTCACTCACTCACTCAAGTATATGTGGGTTACATTCCACCCTAATCGAAATGCGGCAGACGTGGCCAGGAATCGAAGCCGCGACCTCGAGCTTAAAAGCGCAGCACCTCAGCCTGCTAAGCTACCATGGCGGGTCCAGGTCGCACGAGCTGTTATAAGTGAGAGAAACAGGCGTCTTTTTCTCACCACAACTCCATCTCTCTTGCTCTCTGTCTTTAAAGCTCGTCCAACAGAGTAACCTGAACACATTTATGCCACGACTACAAACAGTAGGCTCACCTTTTCAGATCCCGAAGAAAGAGTGCTTACTCGCGGGGTGAGCCTCCACATTGGTGCTTGAACCCATCGTGCAGATGCCACGACGCACATTCTCTTGATCCCTGCACCGGGGGATGCGTGCGTGCCATGACATCAAGAACCTCGGCACTCCGAGGGCCAATGGTGTGCTACTCAACCGAATAGATCCAGAACACCACGCGATCCCGCAACGGAGCCAAGAGCCGCGTCGCCCAAGTCTCCGAGGCGTGTAGGGCAACCTGTACCGAACTCGATGCTCGACCGGAAGGTCACCTCACGTGCGAGGGGGCTCCCCTCGCCCCAGCAGTCGTCATCCCAAAGCGCGGATCGGAGGGAGCTAATAATAAAAAAGCCGTTTATCGCTCGTAAACCGGGCCGGTAGGAAAGCGTCATAAACAAGCACTTAGCCGGGCCGCCGCAGTAATGGCCACCGCCTGCGTTCGTTTCGCACGCATTTCTATAACGGGCTGCTGCAACGGCCGTGCCCTCTTTTGTTTCCTCCCGCGGCCACTGTACCCTTCCGCTTCCGAATCGTCCCCGGCCGGGGCATGCCTTGGAGCGGTAGGCGTTCGATGCCCGTATATACAGTATACCCACGCGGCCTGCGAACCGCACGCGACCATATATCTCTGGCCGAGCTTTCGACGATTGCGAGGCCAGGGTGCGTTCATAGATGCTCTCGGGAACCAACCGCGTAGCACACACTTGTATGTGCATATATATATATATATATATATATATATATATATATATATATATATATATATATATATATATATATAATGTGTGTGTGTGTGTGTGTGTGTGTGTGTGTGTGTGTGTGTGTGTGTGTGTGTGTGTGTGTGTGTGTGGTGTGTGTCTTCTTCACGCAGCAGCGCAAGGCGAAGACCAAGGAAGGGGTCAGACGCAGGAGCGGTCGCAAATAAGCAAGAAAAATCGCGCCACGGTCGACTTGCGTTCGCTGCTGCCGCCTGTCCCACAGCTGCGGTAGCTCCCGGAGATGCTGCATGCAGTCAAGGTGGAGGCGGGTTGCGCGTGTGTTTACCAGCGGCGGCGCTTCCGGCATCGCTGATGAGGCCGCGTAATGAAGCGCTGGCATAATGGAGACGAATGTTGGCAATTAAACGGGACGCGCTGCAGCTTCCACGTTGCGGCCACGCAAATTAAAACGCCAAAGCCGCGCAACAGCGTCTCGAATGATAGTGGGTAGGACCTCTTGAAATGCCGCGTCGTCTTTCGCGGTCTCGCACCGGCACACTTGAGACCGTTCGTGCATAAATTTTGCGCGCTATACTTTTGCAGTACAGCTCGGCGGACATCAACGAACCTTAGAGGTAGTCCTGGTCGCAGGATAATGGAATAAATAACCGTGCCAGTAGTTTGATGTACATTATAATCTTCTGCGCGCGATCTTACCCAATGGGAACGCTGCGGTGGGTTATGGAGATATATCTTAATAGAACAACCTTCATAGAAATATACAGCATAATGTAGACCATAGAGGCCAACTTAAAAAAAGGCTCGGTATGCTTTAGGTAGATGAGGGAGTGAGCCCGCAGGCATCTTCGTGTGCTTGCCGTACAAATTGAACGAAAGAAGAGAATTTTAAGGGATCGTTTCTTCAAAGAAACGAGCCCTTAAGATTCCTTTCTTTCGCTCATTCATTGCGAGGGTCTCGTTCCGGCATACTTGACGCTTTGAGGTAGTATGCGAGGGCTTATTGGTCAGCTGTCCACTCGATAAAAAAGTTCACGTGCTACGTGACGACAGCTGGCAAAAATAGAGCGTTCCACACTCGCCGTCATGGCTACGAGCGGCGCTGACTAACATTCCCAGGTTTGCATCCACATAAACACCCGATAAAGTGGACGGGAGGATGACCGCCGCCGTAGCTCAACTGGTACAGCATCGGGCTCGGGCCCGTTATCCGAAGGTTCAGTTTCGATCTCTGCCGGCGACACGTTTTCTTTTCGTCCACTTTACTTTCTTCACATTTCCGTCGTAATTACTGCAATACAGTTGAAACAGTCCAATTAACGTCCCCTACACCTTCCATGGCTTCATTATCTTTGGAACGCTATCACCAAGGCTGACGGAAGTGCGCGCTCTGAGTTTGCTATGCCCAGCGATCCCCACGAACGACATTCGTGATGTGATTCGCGGCGTTTGTTCATACACACATTTGATTCGCTCGAGCAGTTGGCGCTTATAACTGGTCGAATGAAAATGGCATATGATCCGGCATATGATTTATCGCGCACTCCCGTAACTCTGGCTTTACAACATAATTACGGGCCGATAGCTGCACTAAATAAAGAAAAGAAAAAGTGATAAACGGCATTTTAAAAAAGTTACTGGTATAGTGTACTTCTGGCAAGGTAACCAAATGGTGGCAGAAGAGCGTGAGGATAATCCCGAAACACGGGGAAACATGACGCCGCGCGTTCAGCAAATGAAGAGGTGAAGGTATGTGGCAACAATCTAGCAGAAAAACACAGTTCGCCTAAAACCTGCCGCCAGGACACCGGCGTGCCTTCAGAAATACACCGGCAGTCAGGCCCGAGAGAGAAAATTATTGGAGATATAGAAGGCTAGCCATAACAGGACCTGGTTGGCTATATGCTACAGTAGAGAGAGAACAAGCGTGTTAACAGACCGGTTCGCTACTCTTTACCGAGTAGATGCTGGGAAAACCAAACAAGGGAAACCGCTATTACAGCGCTCATAGACGTGAAGACTCATAAATGCTACTAAGCACATCACGTAGTCATTAATAGAAACAAAAGGAGGCAAAGAATTAAGGCACAAGCCTGTAAACTCGTGACAAGTTATTGCAGAAGCCCCACGGGCCGCTTGGGGAAAAACGGCAAGCACGAATCCGCTTATAAAAAGCTGAACTGCACTGGCACCGTGAGCGTAGACCCGCCTTCGAAGCTCAATCTTCTTATGAAAAAAGACAGGATTATGGGATTATAAAAACGAGACAGTCGCAAAGTTTTGCTCGCTATTTCTAAAACTGTCGTTCGACTTCGTGCACATTTTTAGTTTCTATACTCTTGCTTTATTTGGCTTCCCCGGCGACATATCGAATATTAGCGCAGGCCTTCCTTGCAAGCTAATATATTTAAATGATTATCGTGCTATGGAACATTTTGCTCCTTAATTAGCGTAGACCGGCATTAAGTACCGCATAAGCTGTGGCTTTCGCAAAGCTCGTTATACCAAATGCGTGCACGCGTATTTCAGAACCCCCTGTGGGGGTAGTTTATTATTATACGTAAATGTTTCATACGCATCGCACAGAAAAACAGATAATCCGACTTTTATTAGAGCATGTAAAGTTTTAATACGCAAAATAACGTATTCAAATTAACATGTTGGTTAGTGCTTACTGCTGAAAAAAAAAAAAAAACGCCCTTGAAAATTGCGCGACGTGCATACTAATATGATCATCTTTTGCAGCGATACAACATTTAAGCAAACTGCAACTTATCACAGTTCAATTTTTTTTCCTTCACTGGGCAAGACTTACACGCGCGACACCTGTGTTCCATGGCATGAAATTCAAGGAGGACGAAATATTCGAGGTTTCTGGACTCATCGTGACTGAGTCACAAGAATACTGCGTCGATCGTCTTTTATTTCGAAGTCTGCTTTCATCTTTCTAGCAGAAAATTATAGTTAAATGCAACGTCTAGGCCTTAAAATGCCTGAGTTCGAACATACACTACGAAGAAAGTCAGGAATAACTATTAAAAAAGAAAGAAAGCAAGACCTATATGGCCAATCTCCCAAAGCCCTACCGGTCGGGAGAATAATAGAAAAAGAAATGCTGTTTGACATTGGACTGTCACTCACTTTAGCTAATGACACGTTCAGCGCCAGAATTGGCTGAAATTTGCTTCACGAACAACTCTAGCGTAAAATATTTTCGCCACTACAGGGGAGCAGGCTCAGTCAGAATTTTCATTTGGCTTGTCGTTTCAAGAGACAGAAGTGTGTGACACACTTCGTAGGAGGGCGAACTCAACGTCGCTTCCAGCGTAAATTGTTCCGTCGCACTTCATTGTACGGCCCAATTTACTTCGGGAGACGAGCAGACGTTAAGGGGCGTCCGAAGCTACTGCGGACGAAAGGTCTTCTAACATGTCACCACGAAATGCAGGATGTAACGTGAACTAAAAAAAATGATAAAATAGATGGAACAGCGTTTGGTCAGTTACAAGAAGCTTTTGTAGAACAGGTAGAACGTAAATTCTTGCTTTCCCGATATTCGGATGCTCTATTTTTTCTTGATATACGTCAAGAGAAGCGGTATAATATAGCTAAAGATGCGGGAACACCTGACAAACACACCTGTCATACAAAAAAAAGTATGTAGAAGCGCAAGAACCCCTTAGTTCGCAGTACGTACTCGCAGAGGTTCTTTATCTTCAAACAGACGATGAAAGGCAAAATTTGAAATTAGAATCAACGTAGCAAAAAAAGAGTAACGTAGCATTCATAAGTCATTTTAGAAAATAAACGCTAACAATAAGGCTAATACAAAAGAGCTGAGTACCTGCGCACATTGCAAAAAATCAACCTGTTTGACATGAAATATGAAACAATGCATGACAAGTGAACTGTGTATAAATCATAGAAAGGACAGACAGGCAGACAAATGAGCCAAATGCAAGAAGGTTAACAGGAACAGTATCTTCATATGCATGATAATAAATAGTTAACGGGCTAAAGTGACAACGTGTAGTTTAAGAATACATTTCTTGGCGCACAAGTGATATTGGCCAAACTAACTTCCTCTTCTTCGCTCTCGAACATTGATCGCATATTCCGGAGGCCTAAGCCTTCTCGCTAATAGGGGTCTTCAGTCTGAACTACGGCCGACGAATGGACCCCGACACCCGCCTGTTCAGCTGGGAAACAAGTGAACGCTACCGGACGTTTGGACAGAGTTGCAATGTAGTACATCCCAGAACTCGTTCAGCACGGCAACAAAACACCGGGGCAGTAAATGCCAAAGTGAGACCAAGCGTGCGCGCTGGTCGTTTTAGATCTCTCTACACGTGCCACATCGGGCAAGCCAGAGAGAGAGAGAGGAAAAGAAAAGGCAGGGAGGTTAACCAGGGCTGAGCCCGGTTGGCTACCCTACACAGGGGAGGGGAAGAATAGAGAAAGGAAGAAGGCAACAGAGGCATCAGGAAAGCCTGCGGCTGCTCACGCGCCGCAAGTCCAAATGTACAGACTTTGCCCGCGGCAAAGAGAGATTCCATTTCAATACATGTGCATTATAACGGCAGTGTCAAATCACACATGTCGCACCTTTCATTCGCTGTTTTGAACGCGAAAGAAGCAAGCATGCGAAAGCAGCAGCCAGCATATTTCTTATTAGACGCAGTTAATTGTCGCTACGCCATTTTGAGGCAGGAACTGCCGAATGCACAACATCCGCAGTCATATGAAAGAAGGCAGCAGTGCTTCTAGTCGCTATTGATTCGGCATTTGAATGAACAAAATGATCTTGTAGCCGAAAATGAGCAAGAAAAAAAAAACAGAATAATAACGAGCGCTCTCATGGCTAGGCAAGTCACGGCGCCGCTCCAAATCCTTTGCGCTCAAACGTTGCCAACGGTATCTGAAAGCCAGCAATTAGCCGGGCCAACGCCTTAGGCGCGCCGTTAAGAGCGACCATGTGAAAGCGCTCGCAAATCGAACGGGGATTTGCCAGGCGCGCTCCTTAGGCCGACCCAAAACCTTTGCACGTGCGTATGCCTATTTCTGCGTTTTCTTTTTTTCGGTTCTTCTTTCCACGACAAAGCAGTCCCATTAGAAAGAGTCAGGAGCGCAGTAGAGGCCGGCGGACCGGAGCAGGATTACCGAAGGACGAACACGAGGCACAAACGTCGGGGACATTTCAATTTCCGCTTCTTTCACGTCTTAATCCGTCCAGAAAGCTCGCTCTCGAACCAGCCTAGCTATGACGTCAGCGCTGCGCCAATTCGAAATAAGGATGAAGCTGAGCGAACAAAGCGAGTAGGGGGGGGGGGGGGCGGCTTGGTGCCTTCGCGCATGAAATGCGGCCAGCAAAGTGACAGCTAACAAAAAAAGAAAGGGGGGGGGGGGTCACAAAATCTTAATTTCAGGCAGATCGCTCGAGCACCCTGAGAAAATTGATAAATATAACTTTAAAAGTGAACAATTGCTGTAGTGACTCCAGGCCTCATTTAAAATTAAAAGCTCGCTAGCACTCAATCAGTTGCGGGAAGAGAAGACAGGGAAAAGCTGATTGTCTCGGCAAATTCGTCTTGTCCAGCATTCCGAAGCCGCGGACGTTCAACCCGTCGGGGTGAGTCAGGAGACCTCTGCAGGCCCTTACTCATTCGCGTTTTAACAAGTTGCTTCTGCGACCCCCCCCCCCCCCCCACATATATATACGCACACACACACACGCACGACCGTTTGGAGATGTCTAAACTGTCAAACGACGAGAGACGATTCCCATACCCACAGCCGGAGGCTATACCCGAGTTCTGCCCGCTCGAAGTAAGCGAGAGCACCGAACCAAAGCTCGCTGGCCGCGGCCGATGACAAGTGCAAAGCTTCCATTCCCAATTTCGAGCTCGCGAAGCTTGCGAAACATTTGCGCCGCAAAAACAAACACGAGAGCCAGCAGTGAGGCGGCCAACGTGCTGCACGCGTGGCGGTGCTCGCAGCCTAGGCAGCAGTCGCGCGAGGTGCCGATGCGTGGAACGTTTCGTTAATTAACGAAATCGAATTCCGAGTTTAAACCGTGAGTAAGCGCACTGATGGCCGCCTGGGTCAGACGCGCACACTGAAAAGTCGACTTGTGCCGCGGCAGCTTCCCTTTTTTTTTTTTCTGCGCCTCTCTTCGTGCCTCGCGCCGACGCTGAGCACTAATTAAAAGTGTTTGTTTTCATCGCCGCAAGCATCGCCCCGAGGTTTATTTCGCGAAGTCATTATCGAATTATGGAGGCACAGGACAACGGTAAGTATACGTGTTTTGCCGTCTCAGTTAAATTTAGCATATTGGTTTAGAAATAGGGTAAGAGGAACGTTTTCTAACGAGCACTCACGTAACTATGCACGAACTTAACGGCTATCTATTCCTATAGCGTCACGCAACTTTTTTAGTTTGTACATGGTTTCAAGAATGACTACATCAAATGGAGGGATTATTACGTAAAGAAAGCACGCGAGATGTTTACGAAATGTACAGGGCACCGCCTAAAGCATGTAAACCGGGTTTTATCTATCTATAATATTGGTTAAAAAAATCTGTAAGAGCACGATCGCACTTCAAGCATTTAAAATATCACAACCAGAGTATACGCTCCAGTGAGTTTCATAAAGACGCTTACTCAGAAGAAATAACAATTGGCCTCCCTATTTGGTCACCGTTTTCTCCGTGAAACTTGATGCGATCAACCACCGGCCTTATCAAATGCGCACAATCAAATTCAATTGCTTCCGACGACGGCCGTTATACACAAGCACGCATATCGGTTATGCGACTGTGCTTAATTTCATTGTATCATCGCGCGTTTAGATGACTTTCTTTCGATAATTTTGATCGTCTTTGAAAAGAACAGCGCAAACTAAGATTAAAATGCTAAATGAAGAAAGCGATGGGACAACGAACGGGTTGAAATGCTCAAGATGTTCTTCAGCGCTGGAGTCATCGCTTCTTCCTTTTCGTCGAGTACATCCGTTCACGTCTAGTTTTCACAAGACGAACTTAACATCAGAGTTGAAACGACACTCATGCGGCTGCCGGTAAAGTGCCTTTACCTGTGCCTGACCATGAAATAACAGAACACTGCCGCGCAATAATAAGGTGTACGGCCAGGCTCTTAGCCCAGTCTTCAGCGAACAAAGATTCGCCAACAACACTGTACGGTGCCGTCTTGAAGAAAATTTAGTCTTTTACGGACACGAACGTGACTTATGAAACCTGGGATCGAAGGTTCACTTACGGTCTTTAACGTGACAATGTTTTGCATACGCCCTTCGAACAGCCCTGCCACTAAAAGTATATGTGAACGTTACTCTTCTGCGCACCTCTGCTGAGTGGGTTATGCGTGCCCTAATTCGTTGTCACGCTCGCCACATTTTCCGCGACGTTCTAGCGTGGAAAAGCGACAAGATAAAACTTCCATTTATAGTTGCTTCTTGGAGGCGCACGTTCGCAACCGTAGTGAAATTACAAGGCAAGCGGAGAATCCCGGCTCGCAGGAGCAGCTGGCTGCATGCTTGCGTTCATTCGCTCGGGTGCCGTTCGAAGCTAACAAGAAGAAATCCCAGTCGCTGGGACGCAATTAGAGCTACCGCGGTGTGGTCCAAGGCCTGCTCAATATCTGCCCCCGACACCCCGTGGCACCGGGCCTTCCAGGCAACCGCGCACACTCTGGGAATTCAATATCGCGCGGCGGATCTACGCACCGGAGGTTCCCCTGGCGACAGTTTCGGCGACCGACCATTATGAATCCCAACTGTCAATCACCACAGCATGACGTCACGGCGCGCCCCACCTCGGTGAGGGCACGGTGGTCTGGGGCTCCTGAGGGGCTGCGAGCCGGCGGGGCGTGCGTCAACAAACACCCCGGCGCGTCCTCAACGCGGCGTGCATGGCGAACCAACCGGGTGTGTGTGACTCACGCCGACCTCGCAGACCTGCGGACACTATTCAGGGGGGTGCGAGGCGCTAAAAGCCCGCTACCGGCGACGCCGCGGGCGCCCCCAATGTGGACACGGGGGCGGAGGGAGGGCGATGTAGCAACCACAAGTCGACACCAATCAAGACATCACAGTGGCCGTAAGTGACAGCAGAAAGAAAGGCAAACAAATCGACATGGCTACCAACTCATTTTATTTCACTTCCAACAATGTTTCCGACACTATGTGGTTTTGGATAACGGACATGAAGGCGTATGGTCTCTGCCTGTCAGTGGTGATAACATGTACTGCCACCCATACGCGGTGGCAGCAGATGTGGCCAATGTATTGTAGGGATCAGCGTCATACAATAATTACAGCTACAAACTAAAGTTAAAGTCGGTCTTTATCAATTCTATCTCCCCTTGCGATTTTATCTATTTTAGTTAAAGTGGTTTGGTTGCAAACAATGCATGCAACCAAACCACATGGACAGAGGTTCACTTGATATATCTGCAAGTATTATAATCGGTTCGACTTATACAGTGTAACATCCAGGTCTTGAAATCAGAGCTGGGATCTTGCTCACTACAAGGCAGCGGTACGGGGTCTGGGTAAGTATACATGAAGAATGACCAACCTGCACAGTGCGCGATCGGAAGGCAATGCTAGCAGATGAGCAGTGAACATCTTAGTGCAACAACCAGGCGATGGGGTAGAAGTGTGGGTGCATAAACATGCCATTCGAGAACTCGCTCATCGTCGGATATTCCCTTTCACTTATGCTTAATATAATAAATTACTTCATTTATCATAGCTGGCGCAATTGAAGAATGATGCAAGCTAGACTGGAGAGAAACGTCACCAGTTAATGCAAAGGACAGTCAACATCCGCACAGTATCATCTAGTCATTCGATAAGATTGCGTCACCGTGAGACTGCTAGATTCTATCAGAAATACAACCTTTAATTTAGTCAGTATCATCCCGGTTGCATTTTCTTTTTCTTTTTTTTTTTTTGCGCGCATGCTTTGCTTGGTTTCTTCAACGAACCCATTAAATGAATGTCGTGACGTATTGTCCTCTTCGTTTACTATTATCGTTGCCATGGTGAATCAGATAACTAGAATGGTTTCATCATCCGCGAGTGACTCAGTGGACCACACTTCTGCAGCTCTGAGCGGCATCGCATATACGTGTGTCAAATAATATAGGTAAGCCTATTTATTTATTTTTGCCACACAGACTCTAAGAAAACTTAGTGCTTCCTTTTTTGTTTGGAAACGAGAATATTTTAATATGCAATACAATATTTCAAGGTACAGTTTTTTTCTGATGCTCGTATTCCATTTGGAATTTTATTATTCGACTACAGCTCCCGCAGGTTTCTTTTGGAAGCTCAACTATGAATCTCAGCCACAGAGAGTATTTCCTTGTCAACTTCAACGAGACGATTCGTTAAATCTATTTCGTTTTCGTTTCTCTGCAAGATTTTTCAACTCTAACGTGCACTGATAAATAATCTTTTCGTGGTTCAGCTGCACCACGTCACTGCGCCTTTTTTCATGACAGGCACTACTCAGTGAAGTTAGAATTTCATTATAATATTTTAAGCTGTACTATAATTTTGCATTGTCACTTGGATGAATCACCCAGATTTGGTACACAAGTGACAGAGTTACATGAGCCTGCATTGCAGGCCGTTAGTCTAATTCAGGCTGGCGACATGTTGCCGGCCCAGAACCTTTCGACGTCCTGCAGCCCTTCTCGCTGTTTGCAAACACAGGCCTTGAACGGTTAGTCCGCTGACGTAGCCTACTAACACAGCCTTAGCGAGTAGCCCGCAGGTATTCAACATTTTCCTGCCTGTGTTTAGCCAAATATTTTGAATAAATATTATTCTAAGCTATACACAAGGTTATCACAGTTACTCTTGAATTTATGCGCCTTTCTTTTATCTAAAAACATAAAAGAAGACTTTTCCTACTCTGAGACAACTTAAGAACACGCATTCCATTTCGTTGTTAGAGACTGATAAAGGAAGTGACCGGAAGTTTCTTGGGGTCGAACGCTTGCTGCTACGATCGCACTCGTGAAACCATCTACAATTACAAAATGCCGTCACTGCACCAAACAGCCGTCCACTGCCGGGGATGCACACAGCGTCTGGAAGTTGTACGAGAGCCTTTCATTTCTTTTTTATTCTTTATTTTTCAATTATTTTCATTTCTTCATTCTGACGATTTGTCTGCACGTGATTACTGCGTTTACGACGCCCGCCAACTCCTGCACCGCTGCGCTACAAAAACACTACGCGCTCGGTTCGTCAGCCCGAGCTACTAGCGTATGCGTAAAACGCCAGAGACCGCCTCGTGCAGGCGCCCGGCTGAAAGAAGATGTTCCGGCAAAACAGCACGGACATCCAAATGGCCACATTTGCGGGAGGTGTTCCAACCACACCTAGGCAACGAGGCAAAAAGATAAATAAGGAAAAGAAAGAAAGCCTAAACCTGCGTGCACGGCAGCTTCAACCGCGTTCCGCCAAGAGCTTGTCCAAACAGGGGCGAGTGTTTGCGCACGGCAGAGGCGTACAAATGGGCAGCGCGCACCTGAGCGCTCGGCCATCAGCGCGGAGCAGCGAAAAGAAGCCTGACAAAACACACGAGGCCCCAACGACCTCATGCGGTGCCGCAGGACATCGGACGAGCACTCCTGTTGTCCGAGCGTCTTCCCTCCCATCCTGCAGCCAGGAGGAACGACGTCGTGCGGGGACGCGCGAGCGCAGGGCCCGCTGATTACTAGTGCCGGACTCCGAGACGGCCGCCCGAAGAGGAAATACGACGCGGCCCTTTACGAGGGCGTTGCGGAGCCCGAGCACCGATGCGAGAGACGTTTACGACGCCACCCACCAAACACTACACCCCCCCCCCTTCCCTCCAGGCGCCGTTCTCTCAGCACAAGCGGGGCTCGAGTGAATGCCGGCTTGCCGTGCCGCTAACAGGGTTAGAGCCGCGCCGGGCCCGGACGGACAGGTGCGCGTCGGCCAGCGACCGGGGAAACAACACCACCGGCTCAGAGTGACTGTCGTTTGTGCTGCTTTCACTCTCATCTTTCTGGCGTCTTTCTCGGGGAAGGGGCAAAGCCAGTGCCATCGACACTGGCATTGCTGTGACTTCGACCGGTCAATCACATTGTGCCGTCATGCGGGATTTTCTTTTAGATATTAAAGAACCTGCAATGCTGCAAATCATATTCCATGTCCCTGGAAGGCCGTGTGCATTGTTTCAGGAGAGTTTGACGCACCCACGTGCACATACACGCACGCACATACGATAGAATTATGGCATATCATCTCAATGAAGAGTAAAAAAAAAGTTACTTCTGGAAGTCAATCTAGGTGCCAATTTATTGACATAACCAGTCAAACAACAGACAGCTGAGAAACGATGCGCGGTATAGCGTTGAAGGGGTACACATAGAGGGCTTGGAGCAGACTTGTACACGTTACAGAAAATAAGTAACCGATTACAATTACAATTACTGCCTTTAAAATGCAATTGATTGCAGAGGTCAATTACAGCCCCAGAAAAGTAAGTGAGCAATTACAGAAATGTAATCGATTACTTTCGCGTTACTTTCCTTCAAAAGTTTATTCAAGCTACAACGAACTACTGTGGCTTGCACGGCAGAAAAGGCTGGTGGCTTGGGTGAAGGCTGCAAGGCTAACTGTGGCTTCTGTGATACAGCGTTACACGTTGTTAACTTTCGACAGGAGCTGTTTTTCAAAGTTATCGTCGCTGATTCTTCCACGTTTCCTCGAGGTGAGCTGCTACACCGAACACTCTCTCAATACATGCGCTGAAGGGAAGGGCGGTATTATAACGCAGGAACACCTCGTGCACCAGCTCGTGGTTGCGCAGTGATTCGATGCTATAGCGTCCATGTAGTCTATGAAGCGTCACGCTTCGCTGTTGCTGGCGCTCGGGTAAGGCCAAGAAAAAAGGAGAAAAAATACTCTGTAGGGATCCCCCGTCTGAATGGGACGGAAACTCCCTACTGAGCGGTCGCATATTTTTCGGGACGAGAACTGCCGTAGAAGACTGGTTACAACTTGACTTTGAAAAAAAAAAAAGCGATTGATTACAAGTAATCAGTTACAAGAAAATGTAATTGAATTACCCAGGACGTTACAGTTTCGAAAAAGTAATCGATTATATTACAAAATTACAAGAAAATGTAACTTATTACAAGTAATCAATTACTTGTAGCGCGTTACGTACAACTCTTAGCTGGAAGTGGCTGCGGGTGTGTACTGGCCTCGGGAAACGTCGAGTTTCACTTCCGACGTTATTTAATACGAGCGTCGACGCTCTTATGGTACCAAACCAGGCGCATTAGAAAGTTTTCAATGAGCGCGTGATTTTGTGAACGCTGTTCGGTCAACAAAATAGAATACACGGTGGGGTAAATAACCTCGAGGCATCTAGTTTTTCAACAGACGGAGTAGATAGAGGCCTCTCCGCTCAGGTGAGGCTGCGGTGCGTGGGAGGGCTCTCTTCCAAGCGCACTCCGTACAGCCGGAGGAGGGCGTGGGGGATCAATTAACGGCGCCGGGTAGAGCCCGGAGGCGCCCTAATGGAGCGACCCGCCTAGGCACAGTCGTGGAATCAATGGAAGCCCGCGAGCGATTGGGCCGTTTTCTATCGCGTGCGCGGCCCGTCTCCCAAATCTGCGCCAGCGTTCCGAACCAACGGACGCCGAGCTCGCCGCTTCAACGTCCCGCCGGGCGCGGGCTGCGCCAGAACCCGGGGGTGCCGACAGTGACGCATGGCTTTCGGCGCAATTAATCAGGAACCTTCGTTCCCTCCGTACGCCTTTGCCAAAGCCCTCCTCATTTCCTTTTTGGTTTTGTACTTGTTTTCTCCGCTTTTGTCTCAGCGCCACTACCGACGCGCGGCGGCGCTACCAGGCAGCGATTTTTCACCGCCGCAAGAGCCGGCACAATGGCGCTGTCTGGAGGGCGACCAGAGCGAGGCCGCCTTTTCGGTGAGCCCAACACCGCGGAGACCGCGCATGCAAAAAAGCGCCGGCGCGGTTGCGAAAGCGCGGTCTCGGCGCAAGGAGGTACTTCTTCCGTTGGCTGCTCTCCTTCAGCCAGGACTGATCCCCAGACGGCATACTCGCTTTCTTCCGTCTATTCCGTCCTTGCGCCGGGTCACGGGCTCGTCTCTAAGCTCCCAATTCATTCAACGCGACGGGGAGAATCTTTACAAGTGGGAGACGATACGAACGCGACGTGTAGCGCCCATATGTTGTTTACGCGACATTCACGGTTGGAGCCTGGGTTCCTGCTAAGACGACGAGAAAGGACCTTCGGCACTGGAGTTTGAAGGTGGACGCCTAAGTGAATATGCGGGTTTTCTTCTGAGGCTCGCGACGCAGTGAAACAACGTCACGAGTACACTCACTCACTCACTCACTCACTCACTCACTCACTCACTCACTCACTCACTCACTCACTCACTCACTCACTCACTCACTCACTCACTCACTCACTCACTCCTCACTCACTCACTCCACTCACTCACTCACTCACTCACTCACTCACTCACTCACTCACTCCCACCTCACTCCATCCTCACTCCCTCACTCACCTCACTCACTCACTCCCTCACTCACCCACTCACTCACTCTCACTCACTCACTCCCTCACTCACTCACTCACTCACTCTCACTCACTCACTCACTTCACTCACTCACTCACTCACTCACTCACTCACTCACTCACTCACTCACTCACTCACTCACTCACTCACTCACTCACTCACTCACTCACTCACTCACTCACCTCACTCACTCATCACTCACTCACTCACTCACCTACTCACTCACTCACTCACTCACTCACTCACTCACTCATCACTCCACTCACTCACTCACTCACTCAATCACTCACTCACTCATCCACTCACTCACTCACTCACCTCCGTCACTCACTCACTCACTCACTCACTCAACTCCACTCACTCACTCACTCACTCACTCACTCACTCACTCACTCACTCACTCACTCACTCACTCACTCACTCACTCACTCACTCACTTAAATGTTTGCTGAGCAACAGAATGCATTCTAGAAGATTGTAGTACTGGGCTATTCTTTCTTCTGTCACCTCTGGTGTTCTTGCGCTGGTACGAAATCTGATACCAAACGCAGTTGAGGTAAAAAGCTTCTCCACATCACAGCACCGTGCTGCCGGAGAGCACCAACGGTAAGCTTACTTTCATAATATCTACAGCACATGCATACTAAGAATACTGATCTTGCAGGATGTAAATTACTGTTACTTGAACGAATATTTTATTGCATTTCACAGTTCAACTGACAATACGACAGAGCATCGTGTATTGTCAGTCTTCTCTGAGTATCGACCCGTCAGCGAATGTTTTCTCAGTGACTGCACCACACGCACGGGAGAACTGCTCTAAAGCGGCTACTTTCAAGAAAATACGTGCGAGGAATTGCCAAGCTCAGCCAGGTTACCGAAGGACAGAGAGACGGCTGGGATGAAAATCTAACGGTGTGCCGGGGCACTTGCTATTAAAAACGCTTTACAGCTGCTTCCACTACGCTTACAACATTTCTCCTTCCCGTTCTTCCACTGCGCGCTTTCCAGCACGGCTTCGACGCGACAAAAGTGGAGAGGTGAAGAAGGCGGCGGCAGACACGGCCAATCATTGGCCCGAGGCGCTCGAAAGAGGTTGACGCAGCTAGAAGAGCGCGGAACGCCCTCGAGAGACATCGTACTGCTGAACGTCAAGGGCTTCGGCTTACAAGAAGGGCCGCCTTCAGTGCTGTACCCGCGACTCTTCAAAGAGCAGGCTTCTTTCGTTTGTTCTTTTTGCTTAAGAAAGAAAAAAAAAAATCCACCGCTGCTTTCGACACTCTGCGCTACTGCTTTTGCACAAAAGCCTCTTTGAGCTCGAGAGCTCTGGAAGAATATTGGGAAATAACAAAAACGAAAAGATGCGCGCCAACATGTACACGTATACGATTTTATCCCTCTCTGTCCACGAGCGATAAACACGCTGTGGAGCACAAACTTCCTGCGTGACAGAATAAACTTTTGTTTTCACTGCGTAGCCTCGCGGAAGAAAAGGTGCAGCAGCACGCCTTTGGTTTCTGGCAATAACAAGCGTATAGAAGAAAGTCATTTTTTTTTCTAACTGCAAGCAACACAGACGCCGGTCCCCTCAGATGCGAACTTAGCTGGGAGGAACGGTTCTGAAAATAGGAGAGGTGACAACGGTATAGCCAGCCAACTTGGAGACTGAGGGCTAGTAACGCAACAGTAGCAGGGTTGACCAGGTTCAGTGCGGTTAGACACTCAATGCTAGAGAAAAACTAAAACTGACGAGTGAAATGAGAGAAGGAAAGCTTTTGCACATCGAAAGATCGTGATTAAAAGATCGAAAGATCGAAAGATCATGATTAAGTACATCTGATAACGATCACATATGCCGGGGACTTAAAGAAAACGCCGTAGCGCTTTTGCTGCATTTTCCAGCGGAGAAAACATATAGCGCCCGTGGTTTGAAGTTTTCCTTCGGTGAACGCCACATGGCCCCCTGATACCTGAACATAACTCTTTCTGTTGTATATATATGGGTCATAGGACGTCGAGCAACGCTGAATGTTTTTCCATCGCACGATGTCAGTGAATTGAGCTTCGTTGGCTTGTGACACGAACAGCACCGCCATTTGTTACACAACCACCGGAGCAGCGGAACCACTTAATTGTGGACAGGTTTCCAGTAAGCGTAGCGCCGCTTTAATGCCGTCACTTAAGCTAAGTGGTCGAGAAAAACTGCAAGAACACTTGTATGTGGGTGATAGAATGGAGAAAATGTGCAAAAACGTTGTATGTGCGTGATATACATTGAGTGGTGTCCATGCAGAGTGGTGTCCATGCAGTCCCGAAAAACACAACGTATCAGCGGGCACCATGCTATTGCGGTACGTATGGTCATGGACGAGGCCACTGTTATCTGCTGTATAGCCATACTATTATCCAGAACCGACGCGGCTACAAGGCTTCGTAAGATAGCACACGAACTTACACTTGCACAATGGAACTCGACGGAATTCATCAACGCTCGTCTCCATACCTTGGATCAGAATTTACAGCCCCATCTAGGGCCAGGAATATCTCGAGCTGAGGAGACGATATTGTGCCGCCTGTGGCTTAGTGTGGCCTTCCAGAACACCTAGAGATTTTGGATCGGAATGGATAACAACACTACATGCGATAATTGTAGCTGCAAGGAAAATATTGTCCATCCTTACTTCGCGTGTCCCCGTTTCAGTGCGTCCAGAAAACAACTTTCAGATGCATTAGAAAAACTTGATAATCACCCTTTGTGAGAAGAAAGGATCGTGCACCACTGGCCGAGAACGCCCTTTGTGCTGAAGACGCTGCACGCTTTGTTGCGCTTCTTATAGACGTCATATTCCGGAGTTTCACAAGACGCGTAAAGCCACCTGTCGGAGCAGTATTAGGTGTGCAAAGTCCGACTTCCTTGCAAAGTGTGCTGTGGAAACAGGTGTAACCAGCGAGCGCGAAACAACTACTGAGCTTAATATTGCGTGTGTTTGCGCGTTTAGCACTCAGAAAGAGAGCTATGAATTTTTCTTCGCTAGTCGGACGCTCTATCGAACTGCTATGAAGTGCTTGCTGGATCACTCGCCAGAACGATGGCGAAAACAAAAGCAGACGCGACAGCTCTGCGCGCTACGAAGAAACGCCGCAATCGACGCTACTGTTGCGTTGTGAATGGCCACGGACGTAAAGGAGTGAATAACAACGTTCAGTTTTACCGATTTCCATAGCTGTGTACGAATCAGAAAGGCGAGAGCGCTGCATACGGGCCGTTGCGAACGTGTTGGGTAAGCGAATTACTCGCGTTCTCCTCAGCTGGTTGCATGAGGAACATAATGTGGCTCTGCTGTTATTGTTTTCCATAGCCCTGACAGAGAACCGTGGTAACCTTGATTATGAAGCTCAGCAGAGCCTCTAACCGCGGTTCGCGCCGTGTAACACGGAGCGAGCAGCTAGAGGCAGACTGAAGACGTGTGATAAACATCACGCACACCGCGACCTCCCATAATCTGAATTGGTCGTCACCACACAGCCTCGCGCACGTACGTTTTGAAGGCTCAAAGTTCAGGTTTTAACTAGCAAATGCTAACACGCGCATCATACAAGTAAATCGCAAAATATTGGTCGTGACCAACTTCAGGTTTGTTTTGCCCGTGGCCTCCGCGATTGCCGAAGCGTATCTCGGAGGCCACGGTTTTGCCTTTGGTTGTACCCCGCGAAAGTGGACACGCACATATCCCCATTTGCACTGTATACAAACGGAAGACAACCGTCAACAGAACATTCGAGGAGGCGTAATAAAACGCCTCCTCGAATGCGTTTGACTCGCCTCCGCGAGTCAAACGCACCCGAAGCGAGAGATGAAGGGAGAATGCAAGTGAAAAGGCGAAATTTGCCGGGGCCATTGGTCCCTGATAAAGCGAGCATTGTAGCACTGATCGTAAGATACATAGCTAACTAAATTGATCGTGTATGTACTTCATCGCTTTGGCATTATGTATATGCCCAAATTTAACGCATTTAGGCGTTACAGAAAGGACGTCGGAGGGCTTGCCTCGAACTCGATGTCGTGCGATGCTAGCTTGTACTTGCAATTTGCAGCGAGCCGAAATAACTGAAACTTCTTTTGCATTGTACCCGCAGTTCACTTTGATGAGCTTCCTACATTCCTGAAGCGTAGATTGGCGGAAGAAGATTTCCATGTCCTTGGTTTTCAGGAAACTGGCCTTCGACATCAACGAAGGGGGTCCTATTGTGGCTTACGCGCATTCGCTTGCGGACGGCTCTCTTTGCACAACTCAGTTAGCGCCAAGGCGGCGATGAGAGCGCTGGTGGCGGTGTTTTTCGCAGTGCCGCCTGGGCAGAGTCTGACGTCTACGGACAAGCGTGCTTACAGTCAGACATTGATGAGCGTCGTTTTCTTTTTTTTTTCCTCTTATGTAGTGTCACAGTCTGTCATCCGTGATCCCTTTGCCACCTTTTCCCAGCACAGGGTAGCCAGCCGGTCACCTCTCTATATTTCCATGTGTTTCTCGGCTTTTGGTCGCCGCACTAATTCTGCTTTCTAATTCGTGTTATTAAGTACAAAATATACTAAAGCGAAAGCCAGGAGAAGCTATCAATATAGTAGTTGACCAGTTATCGCAATCACACTGGCTTCAAATGTAATTTTTGCGTTAATAGGTCAGCATTTTAAATATTAGCGATGAAGGTAATTTTCAGTATGGCAACTAGTTCAAATCTGCCATTTTCTTAGTTCCATCGTTCATCTGTTTTTGGAGTCACGAACACACTCAAGTGTTCAAGACAGATGCTAAGCTCTCGCGATCATGAACAGCGTTATGACGTTACCCGAATTGATTAATCTTCAAACACTAAGCCAGCCATGTCGAGTTTAATTCATCAATTCATTTCTGGCAATTACGATGACTCAATACCAATGTTAATTTTTGTCAAGAACGAAGAGGCATTGTGGTGCCAGTAGACAAATAACTAAGCGTTCCAATACGCAGATAATTAAGCCGACAAGAAATAGAGAGAGTGTGAGAAATAATAAACCTTATGCAAGATAGTACGCAAGCGACTTATAGAATCAGGCGCATCTTGTATACTTAAACGTAGATACGTGTTCGTAGTTTCAGCTACACTCCAGCTCCCTCTCTAGTGAGAGCGTGTGCAGTGGTGATGTGCTCTTAGTAACAAACGGTGGCGTGGTTGTAGGATATGCGTGTAGGTTAGTGGTAAATACTCGGGATGAAATTGCTGGCCGCGTCCCTCTAGCGGCGGCTCCTGGTGTATGCGTGCGCTCTGGTGCAGGCGTGCGCGAGCTGATTCGCGCGTATAAAGACTCGATTCCAGAAGTCCTCACTAACTGTATGCACAGGTGATAATTGAGTCGCTCCAAACAGAACGCGACTTGCGGCTTTTAAAGTTCTGCCGCTCGTATAAATTCTATATTCTACCTGAGCGTCCGTCACGATTATGACACCCTCCCTGTCGACAAGATGTCCACGCTTCTAGATACCGCCATCGTGGTAGAACGATGGAGGTCTGGCCTACAGATGCGTAAGAACAAGCAGCTGCTCTCGGGAAAACCCATACCTTGCGCGCAGAATAAGGCAGTGTGCGTAGACGGGCGCCTCCTCTCGGCCGACGAGGAAGACGACATCGGCCGAGTCCCGGTCCTCCATCAGCCGGTGCAGGTCATCCAACAGCCGCGCCACACCGGCCAAGGACTTGTCTGGGAAGTGCAGCGGCGTCGCCTGCGTCACGCGGCTCCCCATGGCCTCCGCTGCGGATACACACAAACACAGGTCATACATGTCTGTCACCTATAATAGACGCGTTTGCTAATGCTGGCTCCGAACCTGCCACCGCATTCTGGAGCGACTGTAAGTGGCGGTGCATTCACTTGCACCTGACGTGCCGTCTAAGAGTTCAAAGGCCACAGCACGGGTGAAAGTATCTCTTCGTCGGCCACAGACTTGAGCATACTGTATCACTTATGGCTCGAAGGTTATCTACAGAACAGGTAGCATACTTTTTTCTGCCAGCGCAGTGAAGGAAGAATGCACTGATAGTGCATAACTATTTGCAGAGTATGTCTTTCTTTTTCTGACGTTTTCTGTAGCACCCTGCTATGATCTTTATGTTGAAGTTTACTTTAGTTTGCCTTTAGCCGTGTCCCCTTGGACAGTTCACTGTTGTTCTAAATAAACTAAGAAAGAAAGAAAGAAAGAAAGAAAGAAAGAAAGAAAGAAAGAAAGAAAGAAAGAAAGAGAAAATGTTCATTTGCGAGAGAGAAAAGCAAACAGAACAAACTGCGGAAAGCGAGTCTAAACATGCCGTTCTCATATGACTAAGGGCTGGCCTCACAGGCGTGCGCACAGGGGGGGGGGGGGGGGGCAGGGGGGGCGGCCGCCCCGCCTACTTATCTGAGAGGGGGAGCGGAAAATCTACCCCGTACATTGACCCTTTTAGTCGCCTAAGAGGGGGGGGGGGGCGCAAAACCTGCCTCATACATGGACCTAGTAGGGTGGGGGGGCGCTGCGATGAACCTTCGCCCCCCCCCCCCCCAATGGGGAACCCTGCGCACGCCTATGGCTGGCCTCCCAAAACAATTAAAAAAGAGCAAATGTTGGCGGTTCATAAATACGTAGTACTCAACACTAAACCACAGTATACAAGTCCAAACTAAGCACGCACAAGAATACGAAACAAATAGTTACATGTTAATACGAAAAACGTAAATGATCAAAACAGGGTAAATATTAGCAAAAAAAAAATTCTTGCAGACCGCACGCATTGTGGGAATAAATTTCATGCGAAGCAGTGAGCGAGTAGCTGCCTATGCCACATTTTCTGGCACTGAGCCAAGTCTTACGAAGTGGATCGACAAGTTTGCGTAATTTGAGTAGCTGCGTGCATATCGTGGGCTTATCAGGCATGTCGACTACACTGGCGTATTCCTGCGGGGATGAGCAACGCTAGAGTATTGTTTGCTGAGCCATAGGAGTACCTACGTAATGTTTATTAAATTATTTTAAAGCAGATTGTCAGCACTGCAACCACAACTGACGTTAGACAAGCACAACCACCAAAAGTGATGTCAGGCAACCGTTGACGTAAGACATTTATTCAGGATCTGTACCGCGTGGTTGGTGGCTAACAGTCGTTTGTACTAGCTCATTTTTCAGCGTTTTTATGCTATAATGAAATCGACAACTATAAGAAACAGTATGTCCTTCTCTTATATAACCTATGCAATGTGTCTTATGATGTTTTCAATGAGTATTTTTGCTGTTCCTGGGTTTATATAAGCTGCCAATCACCTGTGGCGCACACCCGTATACCACGGGCCGTGGTATGCGGTATGTGCCACACGTGACTGTGTGGAAGGGTTTCATGACGTAGGCGGCAGGCATGTCCCGTTATTCATGTCATGACCTCATGAATCGTCTTCCTCATGCACTCGTGATCAACCAGAAGTGCTATCTTAGTCTTATCTGCTCAACATCGAGCGTTCTAAGTAGGCGCTTTTTAAAAATGATGCCTAGAAATTTAACATATTATTCTTGAAGAAGTGGTATGCCATTATATAAAATCGACGGAAGATTGCAATCTCTTTTTAGCAGCGGAGCCGTTTATACCAGCCGTCGGTTGTAATCCGCGAACAGAAAACTGTCATCATCATGAACCGGCACGCGCTTTCTTCGTCCTCTTCTTCATCTTCTGCTTCGCTCCCGGAACACGTGCGCCGATTTCTCCGGCGTGGGATGGAATAACTCTGACGCGTGAGAGAACGAGCACAGAGAGAGAGAGGGAAAGAGAGAGAGAGAGAGAAAGAGAGGAAATATTGGCGAAAAATATTTCTTGACAAGGCGAGATTCGAACCCGCGCCCACGATCCAAAGACGAGCATCGTAACAACTCGGCTATCCAGGCACGCTAGCAGAGCATAGCATACCAAGGGGTGGTAAAGGGAAGTGAGGGTGAGGACGAAGGAAAGGAGGAGGGGAGAGAGTAAAGCATAGCACAGAAAGCGAGAAATAGAGAAGAGAGAAAAAGGGAAGAAAGAGAAAGAAAGATAGAAGGAGCTGAGAAATAGAAGGAAATATATAAAGAAAGAAAGAAAGAAAGAAAGAAAGAAAGAAATAGAAATAAACAGACATAAAACGATAGAGAGAAAAAGAAAAAAGCAGATGAAGAAAGGAAGAGAAAAATAAAAGAGAAGCAAAGAAGGCCACCCAGCTCCGCACTTCCTTCAGGCTTGGCCCCACTAGTTCGAAGCTGACTTCATTTTTGTTTGTTTGTTTTATTTAAGGCTGCTAAAATTTGGACGCATTCAGTTCAAGAGCATTCGAGTATAACCAGAGCGATAACCCGGCCCTGAAGCAATTTGTCGGCCTTAGTTCTGCATCCTCGAGTTTCTGCTCAGCGAAAAATACAAGTAATATGATGCTATTTGTGCTAGGTGTGTTAATTATGATTTTAATGTAAATTAACATTAAGATGCACCCAATAATAGACCCTTGGACAGCATCCTCAGTAATTTCTCCTAGGTCTGGAGGTACGCCGCCTATCAAAGTGCCCTGCTGTCGGTCACTAAGGTAACTAGAATATTGCTGTAATGCAATGCCTCTGATTCCGTAACGCCGTAGTTTGCAAGCAATACGTCGTGATTAACCGAATCAAACACTGTACGTACATATAAAAATATACCTGCCTAGCATGATCATCTTATTTTCAATACCGCGAACTATTCTGTCTTCTACGTCAAATAATGCTCAGTCGACGGTTTCTAAATTTCTGTGGATTACGCGTTGTTGGTTTGCGACAATGCCGTTCTTTTAGGTAGCTTCACAATCGACTGTTAATTACTCGTTCAGAAACTTTTGAAACTTATTCAGCACACACACATGGACCTCTTATTGCTTAAGCGGTTCCGATCGTCGCACTTATAAGTGACACTAGTTTAGGTCAATCTTAATTTGTTCAGGGAAACAACCGCAAAGGCTGATGATAATATTTGCCATTAACTTAATCGGTTTACTCACAATACATACCATCTACACCCGCTGCATGGCTGTTGGGTAAAGGGTTAATGGTGTCAATAATATCACTTGCACTACACGGCGACAGAAAAATTGAGCCTTCACGTAGCGAGCCTAAGTAAATGGAAGAGTGATACCTTATATCTTCAATTTGAATTACAGAGGAAATTAATGTCAGAGACCGACTAAGCAGACCACCTGCTGAGACCGTAGTACCTATATAAAAAAATACAGACCGTCTTATCTTCCATTAGCGCTCTTCCATGACCAGTTAAACATGGGTATGCCTAATCTTTTAACAATGACATGGCTTTGTACAAATTCACTCAAACTAAGACACCGCCAAGACCCAAGGTCTGGCCGCCGCCTGAGGAAGGGGGGGGGGGGGGGGGGGGGGGGCTTCGGTAGGGCTAGTCTCCCGGTCCCCGCCTCCCTTGACCCCAGCAAGGACAAAAATAGAGTTATCTCTCTCTCTCAAGCTATGTACTACCCCCCCCCCCCCCCCCCCCCCAGAAAAAAAAAAAGCGTCCACCGAAAAATAGCAAAGGGGCACAAAAGTATAGCCTACTGATGAATCCGTTTCTACAGCTCAGGAAATGCTTGTTATCAGCCTCCGCGGCGGGTCAGTGGTTTACGGCGCCGGCTGCTGACCCGAAATACGCCGATTCTATCCCGGCAGCGGCGGTCGCATTTGGATAGAGGCGAAATGCTGGAGGCCCATGTACTGTACGATATTAGAGCACGTTAAACAAACCCAGGTGGTCGAAATCATCCGGAGCCCTCCACTACGGTGTCTGTTATAGTCTTAGTCGCTTTCTGAGGTTAAACTCTAGAAACCCAATGTTTATAATCGAACAGTTTGTGACATCACGCGATCGGCTTAGTTTTCAGCTGTTCCACTGGAAATCTCCGCACTTAGGGTGCACAAAGCATGAAGGTGTCGTTGATGAGCTTAAGAATGCTCTTTTGGCAGCCCTGATCAACTTCACTGCTTGACCACTGTTTCCTTCTTTCCAAGGAATACGGACGCTGTGCGGCTGTGGAAAATGTTGACAACTACATTGGCTGAATTATGCTGAAAGAATGAAACAGTAGAGGGGGAAATGAAGGAAGGTTGACCAGTTCAGGATAACCGGTATGCTACCCTACACGGGGTTAACGGGTGGGGGAGTTTGAAAGCTATATAGGCGCAAAGAGAGAGGGAGACGGGGAGCACATACACAACGTCAAAGTCAGTCACTTTTGTGTGGTATGCCACATCCCTCGTAAATCGCGCAAACCACAAGTAGTCCACAGACACTGGGCGAGTCTCTCGTCTTCTAATATTTCAACAATGTCTTCGTCGCTCTCGACTGCGATGACCTCTGAGGGCGAGCTTCCAGAATGGCTTCTACTTGCATCGGTCTACGGTCAAGACGAGCTAGACCAATTACAGGTGACCGTCTGTGCACATTACAAGGAGCACAGTCGCATAAGATGTGAATTTCGCGCAAAAAGCGAGAAAGATAATAGGCACGTAGGAATGAGACTAAATGCTGCCATGCATGCCAAGAACTTGAAGCGTAAGCATGTTCTCGTAAGAAAAAAAAAATACATGCAGGGCGACCAACACACGTAATCCTGACTTGAGCGTCATCGAAGTTTGACCGTCTACAATACTTTCTTGAATAATACCATGTACTCTGGCACTCATCGGGGTACAACAAAATGGTTAAAGGGTCTCCAGTTCCCTGTGGCCGTGTTCGTTGCCAAAAGAACGTTTCGCTTACGAATACTGAGCCCACAGGAACGCATTTCAGGCAGCCGACACATAGAAGCATGTCAAATACATCGTCGAGCATAGTGATTAGATATCACGCACAGAGCACAAGTTTCATGGTTCAGCACCTCGGTCGTCCCATCGGCCGGACGAACCTGGAGAAAGTTGCGTCGACCCGCAGGGAGAGACAGCAGAGGATCTTGCAAGAAGGGCCGAACACGCGAGGACACATCCCGGGGACATTGGGCCGGCCACGGCTCCTTAATAAAAGCCAGCGTCAGGAACAAACAGCGCCCGCCCTGTTCATTTCCTGAAGCACCCCATCGGCGCGCCGCATGTCCTCCCGCGAGCTGCGCGCGCGTTGCTTGCGTGCCTCGCGGCTTCAGTCAATATTGCCGCCCGCTCAAACACCGACGCGGACACAGGCGCGCGCTTTATTGCCGGCTACTGCTCTGCATGTGAAGGGTTCTTCTACGCCGAGCGCTGGCTCGCTGCGCGATTTCCGCGGGTGCCTCGCGGTGCCGATGGTGCTTCTCGCTGTCGCCGTATGTGCCTGCCGTGGCGAATATTTGAGCAGCAGGTGAAACGAGCGCGGGCACATCGGAGAAGCACCCCTCCAGGAGCCATCTCCGTGTTCGCTTAACGAGAAGCACCGACTCTCTGTCGCCGCCTGCCTTCCGATGTGCCGAGCACGATCGTAATGACCGCGGAGCCATTCGGCCCCAGAATACCCGACGCACGGGCCGCAAAAGTGCGATCAGCGAAAGTCACGATCGCCTGTTCCGGTGCGTGCTCAGCGCCGACAGGCAAGCATGCACATCCCAACGACTGTGCTCCCAGCGAGACCGGCATAAACGCTGCCTTGCAACAGGGCCGCTGTCTCGGTTCAAGGGGCAGTGATGAGGGTGTGAGGCCCTGTAGACTTCTTCGTGCCAGGCATACAACAGAGACAGAGCCGTCACTCCAGATACGAAAATAAAGAAAGCTAAATGTTGCAATTGATAGTGCTTATCAGCGCTTCAACAAATGGTGCAAATGATCGACAACGTCATTTCTAGAAATAGCGCATATCGCTATTGAAACAGGCTAAAGAAAGTTCAGCACATGGCAAGAGGGAAGCAGGCGTTACAGGAGAGGGGGGGGGGGTGCGTAAGGCACTGACGTAGCCAGGGGAGGGGTGGAGGGATTCAAACCCCCGCGAGATTTTTCAATTTTCCATGCCCCGAAAAAAATTTCTGGCTACGCGCCCGGCGTAAGGGTTGTGAATGAAAGTGAAAGCGCCCAGAGCAATCGCTGTCGAATATTTAGCACACGCCTCTTAGAAAGCTTCGAATGAGCCATACCATGTAACGATTAGTTTCATTTTCCTGTCCTTTTCACCTTTATTACCAGCTCGTGGTGGATGGGGGTTGCATCTACAACGTCACAGCCGTTCGGAAGAAAAAAAAAAAAAGAAATGAGTGACACACATGAGACTCCTGCAGGACCGAAGAAACCACTGTAAACGCCCTGTGCGTTTAAACTCGTTATGACGTCTCTCTCCGGACAGCATTGAACCGGCTGGACATACCGTTTTCGGAAGCCAAGATTCTTGAACCATACCTAAGGCAACGAAGTGTGCTTGAAGTCGACAGGTATCTGCGACCGCTTGTGGGGCTTACTTTTAAATATACGCGCGACTATAGTGCTCTATCTTCACCCCCACCTCCCTTTTCACACATTTATCCTTTCCCCCAGGGCAGGGTTGCAAACCAGACACGCCCAGGTAGTTGCAGTCAAATCGCAAGTACCATCGTCGTTTAACCGCCAGGCGCTCGGGCTTGCTTGCAGTGAAAATACGGCATTCGTATAGTTGGGCACGGCATGCTGCAAGCGGAACGACGATAACAACGCTGAAAACGGCATTGCTGTCAACAGCGCAAGCCTTCCGAACCCCTGCTCGTATTGAAGGATCCCACTATTACGCCACCACCACCATCATCAATGCGGTTCATCAGTGCTCTAGCTGTCCCGTAGTACTTATCTTCATCAGCGCGAATGAGTAGTGACATGATATTTCCAATTTCCAGCCGTTTTTCGGCACTAAGGAGGTAGATGCGAGTGACATCCGTGTGCGCTCTCGTGTGGAATAACGTCATGCTACGTGTGAGTGAGAGCAACAAGAAGGGCCGCGCTCAGGACTTAAAGCGATGGATTTGGCTTTCACTTTTCAACTTGCACAAGCAATGAAGTGAATCACATAGTATATGCGAAAAGTAGCGCGTGACGGTTCTTCGATTCCTGTCAACGCTCTCGCAGTTAACGGACAACGTAAACAGCAAATGACTTTCGGAGACGGATGGCGATCGGAGGCGACGGATGTGGTCATCGCGTAATATTTTTGCTTACGAGTTTTAATGCCTACAGTGTGCGTGCATCGATCGGTCCTCGGTAGCGTGTTTGAGGCCACTGATTTCGCTGCGCACAAGTGCCAAGTCACTTGGTACTCTTTCATATATCTCGCACATTTCTTGCGGCCCGCAAGAGGTAAAACCACACCCGCCGTGGTAGCTTAGCACGTATATGTAGGGTGTCGCGTTGCTAAGCTCGAAGGCGTGCGTTCGACTCCCAGTCACGGCGGCCGCATTTCGATGGGGGCGAAATGCAAAGAACACCCGTGTACTTAGATTTAGGTGCACGTTAAATAACCCCAGGTGGTCGAAATTTAATCCGGAGTACCGCAACTGCGGCTTGCCTCATAATCATATCGTGGTTTTGGCGCGTAAAACCCCGGTAATTATTATTATTAGTTAAAACCGCCGCAGATGTCGTCAGAGAGAGAAGTTATCCCAATATTCGTCAATACGCTCCACAACTTTCCAACTGAAGATTTTGCAGCCATAGTTGTAAAAGGTTAATGAATAACTGCCAATTGATCACCTAAGCCGATAGTTAAAGAATCTTAAAAGGATAAGTATCTAAGAGCTGCTGAAGAAGTAAGTGAATAATACTGAGTTGATTGCATTCTCGTAACGCACACATGAATATTTGAACGCTTGGCACGAGTTAGCTGACGGTATATGTTCCCATATTGGCATAACGCACAGTTATCTGCCGCTTCTTTTCCTCTTTTTTTTTTTCTCTCGTTTTCCTCAAGGCAAGCCAGCGTTTCAAGCTGAAGATAATGCTGCGGTGTCAAAAGGGCGTCTTGCTTGATCAATGCTCGTCAACTAAAACGCGTTCTTGGGCTAGTTGGTGCATGGTCTGACAAAAATTTGGAGGCACAAAGGAACAAGGACAAGAAATTACAGGACTGGTGCCAAACTAACAACTGTTTTATTGGAAAGAACATTGCATTCCAGGTAGCTTCACGCGCATGCGCGAGTCACATTGACAATCACAGTAACAGAATCACAACCTAATTCGGGTTATCAAAACTTGTCTAAAAAGTGCAATTCGTTGCGATATAAGTTCAAGGAAGGCACACTAACACATTGGGCACCCTTCTTATTTATGCAAAAAGCCTCCAACAATTCTCTGGCCACCTGGTTTCGACTTTTTCCAAGCACCCTGGTTTCAAAAAACCGGGGCGCGCATGCGCAGGACTTGCAGTGCGAAGGCAAGTGTAAACCAGATACACTGTTAAGGGAGGCTTCATGTTCCTTTAATCGAACATTTAAACATCGACCAGTCTGGCCGATGTATGTCCTACCACAGCTGAGGGGTATTTCGTAAACCACCCCAACTACGCATGGGCAATACGGTTTTACATGCTGTATGTCACAGCATGGTATGTCCGACCACAGCATGTCACAGCTGTGGTAGGACATACATCGGCCAGACTGGTCGATGTTTAAATGTTCGATTAAAGGAACATGAAGCCTCCCTTAACAGTGTATCTGGTTTACACTTGCCTTCGCACTGCAAGTCCTGCGCATGCGCGCCCCGGTTTTTTGAAACCAGGGTGCTTGGAAAAAGTCGAAACCAGGTGGCCAGAGAATTGCTGGAGGCTTTTTTCATAAATAAGAAGGGTGCCCAATGTATTAGTGTGCCTTCCTTGAACTTATATCGCAACGAATTGCACTTTTTAGACAAGTTTTGATAACCCGAATTAGGTTGTCATTCTGTTACTGTGATTGTCAATGTGACTCGCGCATGCGCGTGAAGCTACCTGGAATGCAATGTTCTTTCCAATAAAACAGTTGTTAGTTTGGCACCAGTCCTGTCATTTCTTGTCCTTGTTCCTTTGTGCCTCCAAATTTTTGTCAGACAATGCTCGTCATTTGCCGCATGCAGCGCATTTTCATCCTGTATCTCATGTCGCGGTATAGCGCGACAGCGTTGCCCCGTCTACACGCGGTCCCTCGAAGGCCATGCAAAACAGCGTCGCGCTTCGTCGGGGGACGCCGAGGCACAGCGAGTGCCGTGATGAGTTGTTTGCCGGCCGCAGCAGCCTGCGCCCGGAGAGCGCGACACCGGAGAAGGCGGCTGGGTATTGTGGGCCCGCTCCCAACGACGACGAGACTCGCCGGGCCATCATTGTGGCGACGACGTCCACGACGCCAGAGCGGCCACACTAGCTGCTGCTGCTGGTGCTGCAAATTGTCTCTTCTCTGGCGTTAGGGCGCAACGCGAGAGGCCGGAAGGAGGGAGACATCTAAGCAGCAGGAAAAAAAAAGAAAGAAAGAGGGGGTGGATGAGGGTGGCTCCGCGACTCGGGCGATTCCTCGCGGAAACTCGATATTCCTCGCCGGGCAAGAGCCCAATCCGAGTTCGCGCGGGAGCCCGGGCTGCTTCTGCGGGCCCGAAATGAAAGCTTCGGTGGAAGCAGAGAGAGGAGCACAGACATAACAGGAAGGAGGGTTGCGGCCCGGGGTACGTCTGAGGAGAGAGGGAACAGCGAGGAGGCCAGAGAAGAACGGTAACTTGCCAAAAAAGAAAGCTGCCCATATGAGCTCGGAAAAGAAATCGATCATCTCCGACCAGCGGCCATGAAGCACGACTGCGTCTAGCCAACTCCGCGCGAAAGGAGTTGGAGCCTGCTTCTGTAAATGCGCGCGGGGGAAGGCTGCTTCTTCACCCGACCGACTCCTCCGCGAGTGATGTATTGGGCTGCCGACAAAGCGGCGCTGCTCGGATTTGTCCGCAGCCTTCTTTATTTGCTCTAAATAGGGGGCCCCGGGCTGGTCTCCCGGCGCCGGTTGCAGTGCGCCGGGCGACGAACAGAAATTCCCCCGTCGCGAAGATGTCAGAGCGCGCTGCTCGCGTCACCGCCCTCCGCTGGCGCGTTGTTGTTCGCGCAGACACGAGCCAGAGACGAGATCGTGCTTACAAAAGTTCACGGAAAAGCAGAGTCACAGACTCAGAAATCGATCGTCGCTGTTAGGACTTGGCTGCAAATCGCGCCGAGCATTCGGCAAAGACGAGCCAGCGTAAAAAAGCGCCGAGTTTTCCAACCGTTTCGTTGGCGCCCCTCCTTTCATCCACTTTTTCCTTCTTCATCGCACCGCCTCGGTTGTGCAGAGAACTCGGCAGCGAATTTCTTTTCCACCTCTCGCATGCGGAACGAAATGAAAGATTCCTCGCGATTCTGAGACGACTTTTTTTTTGTCTTTTTCACTCACCTCTGCTGTACATTGTACCGCCCCAAGGATATTGCTGTTGTACGAGAGAAGTACTCGCTTTACTTCGTGCTCTCGACTCTGGAATGCGACGAGCGAAGCTGTTCTGCAGTGGTATGAAGTTGTACTTCAGAGTACATAGAGCGTCAATGTCGGTCCCTATATACACCTCTCACTGAAATGATAAATTAGGAGGTGACAAAAGTGCAGCCTAGCGAGGTTCAAGGATTCAGTACGGAGAAAACTGGAAACGAAGACTTCTGGGGGAACTGCAATTCTCTCGTAATAAACACCGGCGCAAAAGGCACACAGCGCGAAGCCACCACACAGAGGAAACAAACACAACGACCTCCCTCTCCTGTTTTCTTGGCCCCTTCAGTGTTCAGCGCATTATCGCTCCTTTCTTTCTTTCTTTCTTTCTTTCTTTCTTTCTTTCTTTCTTTCTTTCTTTCTTTCTTTCTTTCTTTCTTTCTTTCTTTCTTTCTTTCTTTCTTTCTTTAACTGTCTCTCTTACTCTCTCTACGCCTGGGTTTACACTTCCTGCTTGTGCCATTAGCAGTAACACTTCCGTAAACTGAAAGGAAATGCCGCACGCGCACTGAAAGGTACGTGCACGATAGGAGTCCCCCCCCCCCCCTCCCAAACTTTTTTTGGTTTAAATTACACACCGCCTATAGGTGTAGAAAGCCCCAGAAACATTTAGAGTTTGTATATATTATATGCACGCGCACATACAAACACACACATACATATAAAGGGAGTCGGACCTCCCTTCCTTTACTTTCCCTCCGCCGAAATAAAATTTTGGCTACGATCTGGCCGCCCCACAGTTTGGCTTCTCTCATTATCCGCGTGTTGCTTTCTTACATTAAGCAGTCTGAGATCAGTCTTGCCATCACGGGAATTCCAGAAGTGTCTTACACCACCGACCACTAGACCTTATTCATCGGCCGTTTATAAATGATAAAATACCACGGTGAGCACAAACATACTATCAAGGGATTGCACTGAAACTGGTGCAATGCGATTAGTGATAATTCATCGTTCGTGATGTTTATGCAGTGCATTGAACAAACTTGCTCGAATCCATAGTTCAACTCTCCATCGACTGACCAGTTTGTTTACATCGACCGATCGATTCCCCGTTCGATCTCAGAATGCAGCGATCACCCCGGCAAACATTACCAAGACTAATATTTTATTATCCAATTTTACATCGACGACGGCTGTTGAGCTCGCACTTCTGCGTGCAGCACTTTACCAGTTACACAGCTTGTCACGAAGGGTCAATCTTGTGCCATTGAAAGGCGGCCCGCCGTGGATACCGTCCACAAGTTGGCGCGGACGTAAGAGAAACTAAGTATAGGACATTTTTGAGAAAGGACACGGCATCATTTTTGAATAGCATCCAAGGCCCTGCGGTATTACAGGAAATGACAAAGTAGATACCACAGCTTGAACTGCCCATGAGAGTGCTAACCGCGCTGCCATCCCGTTGTCACAATGAGAAACACAATGCAGGAAAGCACTGCGCGTTGCACGTGAGGTTATATTTACAGCAGAATTCACCAACTATCCGCATTTGTTTCTTCGATCCCCATGTATGCGTGACGAAACCATTGTACGCCGTCCATGGCTTTACGTAGCATTCGCAAGTGTCTACGCCTTTTTCAGCATGATAGACGATTGTCTCCATAGTGAAGTTTGTGGATGCAGATAGCAATGCACGCAGCTTTCCCCTTAGCGAAAATACGTGCTTCCAGAGTTCTGTACCTGTGACTACATTCTTGACGCAGTCGACCAACGTTCTCTCACGAAAAATTGAATTCTTTGATCAACCCTGGACTTAACCAGACTGCGTTAAAAGTACTGTTGTGTTTTGAAAGCGTTGGTACTAATCTATCTAATGTTGTCAGGTGCCGCATTGCGTCAACCCACGAAGAGTTCTGTTTTATCTCCATCCTCTGCCTTCTTTTTTATCTACTCCACCCGGACAGGATAGCCAACTAGACATTAATCGTTGTTAACCTCCCGTTATTTCCTTTCCGGTTTCTCCATCGCGTGTATTCTCATGTGGCAGCTTGTCGCACTTGCTTTCAATTTATCACTTCGTATCGCTGGGGTATATGGTCACGAATAAACACGCTAAGGCGAAAAATCTTCCAAGGACGAACACGAGCGTGTAAACTGCGCGACGGGACCGACGTAAAGCAGAACACTAAATAGAGATACATCGGCTTGAGTGGAACCGAGAGCATGGCTTCCACTTTTCACTTGTTTCGGAGTCCGTCACGCGGTGCACAGAAGCGCGCCGATCGGGCCACTGCCAAATGGTCGAGTGAGGTCGTCCAGACGGGAGTGCGGATTGATTCGTCGGACAGCCCCACGCGCGAGAGCACTCAATTAGCCTACACAACGGGAGAGGCCAAAAAAACAACGTGTTTCCTCCGGAGCTTGCTCGCACATGGAAGCGAGGGCGCGCAGTTTCGGCCGCGGGCTGTAGCCGTCGTCGGGCGGCGGGGATCGTCGACCCGTCAGCGGCCGATCTGTCATCGGGACCGCGGCGCGACCGGAGCTGCCTCGGCGGCCATCCATTATTCGGTGCGGCGCTAGGGGCCCCTGCTTCCGCCGTAAATGAGCCGACCCGAAGGGGCTAAATCAGGCCGCCGCAGCGTAGCCCCGTCCGGCGTGCAAGCGCCGCTCCGGCCTTGGGGCAGGCGGCGTCATTCGACAGTGCGGCCGGCGGCGCCGGTGTCCATTAGCTGGTACTACGGGGCCGGGGCGCCGGAAACCGCGCGCGGACGACGACATATGCAAGCCGTCCGTCTCCCTCGAGGTTCCCCAGCGCGAAAGTCTCGTAAAAGAAGCCTAGCACATTCCTTGACAAGCGCGCGCGCCCTCTTAGGTAACACCAGGCCGTCGTCATGCGGCGTTGCGGTGCTCAGAACACCGCAGCTCATCTCTAGACTTAAGATGAATGATTCTGGAAACGTAAAATGACACCGAGTTTCGTGTGCGTTAAATATTTGCAACTTCGCAGCAGACACGCCCAGAGAAATAAAAAGGCAGGACCACGTGAACTTATACGTGGTGTCTGCTCTTGCGTCGAAACGATTTCGACAACTGTTCCCGTTTCATAGCGGGCGTACCTGCGTTGTACGGGCACAGCATACACCCAGAACTAGACTCATATACTCGTGCCGCTAAAGCAAAGTAGGTATTCTCAATGTTTCCGGACGAAAGAATCGCGAAACTAAACGGGGCTGGCAGTGTGGCGCTTCCCTAGGGAGGCGCTGCGCTTATAACGCCGGGTTTCGGTTTTATTGCGAGTATTTTGACAAATCCGCAGTCCTAGGTGGCCGTTCTAGCGCAAACGTTCACCAGAACGAGCAAACTTTCGAGGCCCAGCGGGGCTCAGAAGTGTGGGGAAAGAAAAAGCGCGTCAGGGATCGTAAACAGAGCGAGCCAAACCGCGAGGCTCACTCCGTCCCGTGTATCCCCGCAACGATAAGCAACGCGAGGCGATGCTCGCTGCGTCTCACGATTGGCCGAAGAACGTGCGGAGCTTCCTGAAGCCCGAGGTGCAGCCAGGTCATGCCGCGCTCGCCGGCCTCGCCAGCCTCGCCGGTTTGTATGGCCTCCCTCTCCTCTACGCCGGTGAAAACAAAATAAGCGCGCGCGTCGCATTCCAGCTCGGCAGGCGCTAAAAGAAACGACAGCGAACGAAGGATGCGGCCGGCGGAGATAAAATGGCCCAGTGGCGTCGAAACGACGACGTTTAGCCGGACGAGGAACACGCGGAGAATGCGCGTCAGGGCAGCGCGCGCGCCAAGAGCAAAACAGCGGCCCTCGTAACAGGTGCCACAAGCGTGGCCGTTCGAGCCCGCCACGGCGCGGTTCAAACGGCATGAAAAAAAGCTCGCGCGCGCACTCGGCCGCGTCCTTCGCGGGCGAGAGGGCAGCGCCGATCTCGGCCGCAATAAACCGCGACAGCAGGGGACAATGAAAGATAAGAAAATGTCGAGAATTACCCTGGCTATCTTGGCCGCCGCTGCCGCCGGTAACTCACAGCACGGGCGACGCCATGACACTTGCCGGGCAGGTTGCCCCAGAAAAGGTGAGACGGAGGGGAAAGCGACCAAACCACTTTGCGCTGGCGTGCCTATTTCGCGCCACATGGTTCAGCGCAGTGAAGCGCACTTAAAGGAGACACGAAGATGCGCAGCCAGCGGCGCGGTGTTTTCGCGATTTTGACGAGATGAGCGCGAGTAGTCAGGCTGCTCGCACGGATTCACGGTGTGGGTACACGAAGCCGGGGAGACGACAATCAAAAGCCATGAAAATGAGGGTACTTACGTACCGGGAAAAAAGAAAGTTTTGTTGTGAATGATGGGTGTGTTTTCGTTTAACATTCGATAGTTTGCGTGCAGTAATTGAATACCGTGGATGGTTTCACTAACCGTAAGTTTGCGCTGCACTGACTAACAGTAGCGACTACTCAATATTAATGAGAACTAACAGACAATAATGCCAAGGAAGGGTTATCTTTTCGTCCACTTTACTTTCTTAACATTTATATCCCAATTATTACAAATAACACCCTCTATACTTTCCTTGGCATTATTGTCTGTTAGTTCTCATTAATATTGTGTCTAACAAAGAAAAAAACGAGCCCTTAAAAGCAATCTTCTTTCCTTCATTCATAGCGAGGGTCTCGTTCTGGCAGACTTGATGCCTTCAGGTAGTATGCCAGGGATTATTGGTCAGCTGCCAGATCGTAAAAAGATCACGTGCTACGTGACGCCAAAAGGCAGAAAAAGAGTGTTCCACACTCGCCGCCATGGCTGCGATCGGCGCTGACTAACACTCCTAGGTTTAAATGCACATATATACCCTATTAAGTGGACGGGGGGATGACCGCCGCCGTAGCTCAGTGGTAGAGCATCGGACGCGTTATTCGAAGGTCGCAGGTTCGGTCCCTGCCGGCGGCAAGTTATCTTTTCGTTCACTTTGCTTTCTTCACATTTATATCGCAATTATTACAAATAAAACCCCCTATTCTTTCCTTGGCATTATTGTCTGTTAGTTCTCATAAATATTGTGTCTAACAAAGAAAAAACGAGCCCGTAAAAGCAATTTTCTTTCCTTCATTAGTAGCGACTACTCGCGCCTTAGGAAAGTTGAGTCCTCTCGAGAATATCTTTGAAAGCTAAAGCCTTCTGATATTTGTCTAAAGGCTGTTAGGTCTTTCGAAATGGGTTTTGAGAGTTGTGCATAATTTCTTTTAATGTAAATTAATCGGGAAAGGTGTTTCACCCCTATTTGTGTAAAAAAAAACCTGCACGCTTCTTTGTCTGCTGCTTTTGCCGAGAGCGCCTTGTCCTTTCATGTACGAAATGCGATACGTCTTCTGTTTCACTTCATAGGCTCAAGAGAGGCATTTTTTTGTCGACATGTTTGACCATATCTTCATCACTCAGTGCACGTATTTATTTGAGAGAGAAATAGATGAAAAGGAAACGCAAGGAGGTTAACCTGGCCGGTTTGCTACCCTGCACAGGGGTGGGGAAATAGGGGCAAGAAAGAGGACAGAGAGAGAGATAAAATGAAAACGAAAACACACACACACACACATGCACACACACGCAAGACGACAGCGTTGAACTGCCCACATGGTGAAACTGGGCTTCGCAGAACTGTTCCGGCTTTGGGAGCCGCTGCTGACATGCTGGATTTTCTGGTATACGATTGTAAAATTATTGTTATATTTGTCTAACGATTCATATTAGTCATGTTTTCTTATAATTAAGAACCATCAGGCCGGACCATGCCCTACGTCTTTCTCGGTTTTGACGACAAACGTGAAAGCTCATAGTTCTTATGCCCAAGTACAAGGTAGTGCAAAGGAGGTCTGCTTAACATTTCTGTATTGCCCTTACGTCTTTCCCTTTCACTACGATGCGCCTTATTTCTGTGATCAACGTCCCTCTACCTTAACTATAGCAAACACGAATACATACAATAACGACACCGTGCTCCCTGCTATCCTTTACGACTCTGCTGAAAACAGTTGGCGTCCATCAGAGTGCAGGTTTTCAATATTTTCTGAAACATACATCTGACAATAATCGACCGGTGCAGTTGACTGCATAACCTGGCACCAGTGGCATTTCCCTAACATTCGACTCCCCGTAGTCACAAATTAAGTCCTACAGTCATAAACCGTTTTCCACATATCCTAATTATCTCCGAATTTTTTCTCCCCTCTTTATTACACACCTCTAGTGCATACAGTTTCAGACCAGGGGCGTAGCCAGAAATTTTTTTCGGGGGGGGTTCAACCATACTTTATGTATGTTCGTGCGTGCGTTTGTATGTGTGCGTGCCTATATACGCAAGCAAAATTGAAAAATTTCTGGGGGGGGGGTTTGAACCCCCCCAACCCCCCCCTTGGCTACGCCCCTGTTTCAGACTCATCCGGAGTCGTGTGGGATAGTCCTTGCACTTATACGCGCGTTGACTCAAAGACGCACGGAATCGTAAGTGGAATTGACGCTTACTGCAATTCTCTCTGGATATCACAAAATATCACTCATTGGCCTGAACTCACTCCGACTCATACGCGCTCCGGCTCACCTTTATTTCTGTATGCTTCCTGAAGACGCACAAGTGCGCAAGCTCCTCGGTGCAGAACATGCTTATGCGCTACGGTGAGCGGCACCAGCTGACGTTCGCGCTACCACGGAGGGGTGTCTACTGATGTAGTCGGGGTTCTGCCCAGAGGACCGGAGCCAGGCAGAGTCCCGGGGAGATGTCGAGGAGAGGAGCCCGGAGCTGTTAACAGTTGACGTTTATTACATTATTTACAGGTAGCGTGTTGCTACATGATGGGGTTAGCATCATGGAAGCTCTCGAGGGGAGCTTCTCGTAGCTTGTGACAGCTTGAGAAAACTTGTGAGAGCTCGACGGGAGCGCATCGGCGCTCGCATTTTATGTCCTGGCCTTCCCAGGGTTCCCTGTAGGAAAAAACAATGGAGGCCAAGACAGTCCAATGAAAATTTCCATCTTCACCTCCGCCCCCAAAAGGGGAAGGTGAAACGCCGCCTCCTTCCCAACCCACGAAAGGAGAACGAGGCACGTCCAGTTCGTCCCATGGCGAGGGAAAAACACTGCCCATCGCGCACACACGGCACAGCACGAAGACGTTGAGTCTTACGTGGAAGTCAATTTCGTAGTCTGTTGCAATGATGGGTATGCGCAAGGCAGACCACGAATTCTGGAAACAGCGGCAACAAGGCGCCACAGAGAACGTGGGAAATGCATCCGCAGACGGTTCCCAGTCGCTGGGTCCTTTGTCCGGGGCACCTTGACGACAAAGCAAGCCGCCTCGACGGCCAACAACTCTTCCTAATCTGTCAGTCGGTCAGGCGTGCCCAAAGGGTTTTACGAGGGGCGCAGACAACCTGAGAATATTAGACGAACGACCTTCGTGTTGTCGCTGCTCTTGGGGCATCTCTGGAACCGCTGACCCGGAAGAAATCAGGGTAGTCTTAGCCGCAACGTCTCATGCGTCAAAGCGGCGCCAAGCCAGGCAGGCCGATCATAACAGCCCGTCCACCGTCACAGGAGGTCTCGAAGGGGTTGCAGCACCAAAGCACTCCGCAGAGACCGTAGATCTGCTCCCTTGTAGACGTTGACGCAGGCTGCACCAATCTCTGGACCTGAGCCATGGCCAGCAAACGCCAGGAACGAACCACGCAAGACCCGAGGCACAACAAACGTAGAGCACTCAACTGACCTCGAGAAATGCCAGGTTACAGTTTTGGTAAAACTCCCTAGAAATTTACAATTGGTGCGCTCACTCGTGAAAATCAAGAATCAAGAACGAAGCCATAACAAACTCAGACTTACTACGTGCGAAGCAAATCAACAGCCTAACGTTTTGTATCATTTCCCAGAGAGATTCACAGCGTTCAAGGCACGCAGGTGCTACGGGCGAAACAAAACGAAAGGAGGTAGTTAATGAATTACGCCTCTCACAGTATAAGTAAAACTCAAAATCAAACTTGCGCGTATGAAAATAAAACAAACAGAGAAACAAAAAACCTACACTACACTGATGCGGATACTAACAAGTGTGCTGCAATTTACACAAGGTTTATACAGAGGCTTTTACCCTCAGCCTACTTCTCTGTTAAAAATCAACTTGCGCAAAACCCTCTACTCGGGTGTTAGGTTTCGCTAAATGTAAGCAAACACTCCGTTCAACAAGTATCTTAATGTCTGCAGTTATCATGAGGAAGAAAAAAGTTACAAAAATCGACATATTCCTTGCTCATCTGCAGACACGCGAACATTAAAAGCAAAACAATTCAAAACTGGATACAAGAGAAATTCTTGGTAGCCTTACACTGTCCGAACATTATGCGGATAAAATAAAATCAACAAAAGCAAAAACCTACACTTCACTGCAAAAACATAAGGTTTAAACAGAGGCTTTTACCTTCAGCCTACTTCTCTGTTAAAATCAGCGCAAAACCCTCTACTCGGGTGCTAGCTTTTGCAAAATGTAAGCAAACAAGCAGTTTAGCAAATATCTCAATGTCTGCAGTTAAGATGAGGAGGAAAATTAAACTTTCAAAAATCGACACAGTCCTTGCTCATCGGCAGACATGCAAACGTTAGACAGCTAAACAAAACAATAATAAAACTGGATACAAGACAAATTCTTAGTATCCTTCGTGACACTGCGTAAATTAATGCGGCACCCTTTCAGACGTGCTCTGGGGGGACGCGCATACCACAGTTGTCGATGGGCCAGATCGCGACGGAGGGACAAAAAGCCAACCTGTCCGAAGCACACAGTGGCGGTGACCTTTGTTCCGCGGGCCCCGAACTCCGACAAAGACGCACCCGGACGCCTAAGCTTCCTCATTGTGGGCCTCCCAGAGCAGCGGTCACCCTCTCGCAAACTTGGGGGAGGACCTTTGTCGTTACAGTCGCGTACGCACCACCTCGCTTTGCTCCACCGTTTAGCCTTCACCAAAGATGATGAAACCAGGCGACCACTTCGGCGTCTCTTTTTCTTGGCCCTCGCGACACGCTTCATGCCTAATCTCGATTTGTGCGAGACTCGCAACTTTTGGCTTTTAGAGAACTTATTAGGGGCTTCCAGCCTCCGCTCGAGGCAACTTGGACCTTTCCCCTTTTCCCGAAGTTTTCGCTGGCGCCTTTTTCTTACGGGGCGGCACGGAACGCTCACCGACTCGGCAATAATACTCGGAAGTACATTGCTCAAAACTTCAGGCGGCTCAACTGGCTTATCCTCGGCGTTATTTCTAGCTGTCTGCACTTCAGAAACAACGCTACAATCGACACTTGCTAAACCAGCCGGCTCGCCATCAGATGTCTCTCCTTGATGAGAGTCATCACCTCGCGCTAATCTAAGCGCTTCATCACCTCGCGCTATGTTGAGCGACTCTTCCTCTCGTGGTAAGCTAAGCGCCTCATCATCTGAACTTTTACAGTCTGCTTCATTAGCGCTTTCTGCTTCCGGAACCACATGAGCAGACTCACAGGCCATCGGATCCGTCATAGCTGCCACCAATTCGTCACCAAAACAAAGGCCTTTCGAAAGCATATCCACGTCATTCTGAGAGGGATAATGCTCGGGCAGGTTTTGGGACACCAAAGTTTCCGTGGCGAGCAGTCTGAACGGTCCCTCACTCGCAACGCGGGCTAATGGCAAACACACACTTTCATTTTCAACTAGTTGCCATGCACACGGGCGTTCCCCTGTGGTCACCTCATTTGTCAAAGAGTACGGATGTACACTATCAAACGTTGCGGCAGAGCCCCGCGGTACGTTTTCCTCAACTAATTCCTGAATGGGGGGTTTCAATTGTTCCAGATCATTGTCGCTGCTGTCCCCAAAACAGAGAGCATTCCTAGGCTTGCGGCAGCCGATTGCGATGTGACCTAGCTCTTTGCAACGGTGGCATACAACCGGCTTCCTAGCCTTAAACGCCTTTTCTTTCTTTCGATCTTCTGAGTGGCTCACTGTAGACGTGGACTTAGCAGGACTGCCTTTCTTTTTCTTATCTGAGGGTGCTATCTCGTTATTCGGGTTACTTGATGCCTGATAAAGTGCTAAAGCCAATCGTCTTTTCTCATTTATCCTGTCTTCTTCAGCCCATCTTTTGTTCTTCTCAACTTCCTCCCAGCACTCCTCAATTTCATCATCCTCCGCCCCGCATTCCTGAATAGCCTTAATCAGCTGTGACTCTCTCTCTTCTCTCCCAACCTTAATTCCCAGCTCTTCACACAGTAGTAAGAGGTCTGGTCTCTCTAGCTTCTTTACCAACTCCATGGTCTTCACGAGTGAGGACTTTCTACCCGCCGTGACGTTAGGTAGCGAACAAGCGAAGCCTAGACGCACGGTAAAACACTGCCAGTTTCAGAACATGAAAGCTAAAATGGTGAATAGCTGCGACGTATGGTAGCGGTACAACGAAGCCTATACGCACAGAAGATTACACACAGATTTAGAAAACTTCAAAAGCTAAAACCTGGCAAAACTCAAAGAAAGTCAAGCACTCACCATATCGTTGAGGCCCGAGTCAAGCATGGGTCATCCCGTTGCTGCTAACCAGTTGATGTGATCCAGTTGTCAGCAGCATCCCACCGCTGCCACCAGTTGATGTAGTCGGGGTTCTGCCCAGAGGACCGGAGCCAGCCAGAGTCCCGGGGAGATGTCGAGGAGAGGAGCCCGGAGCTGTTAACAGTTGACGTTTATTACATTATTTACAGGTAGCGTGTTGCTACATGATGGGGTTAGCATCATGGAAGCTCTCGAGGGGAGCTTCTCGTAGCTTGTGACAGCTTGAGAAAACTTGTGAGAGCTCGACGGGAGCGCATCGGCGCTCGCATTTTATGTCCTGGCCTTCCCAGGGTTCCCTGTAGGAAAAAACAATGGAGGCCAAGACAGTCCAATGAAAATTTCCATCTTCACCTCCGCCCCCAAAAGGGGAAGGTGAAACGCCGCCTCCTTCCCAACCCACGAAAGGAGAACGAGGCACGTCCAGTTCGTCCCATGGCGAGGGAAAAACACTGCCCATCGCGCACACACGGCACAGCACGAAGACGTTGAGTCTTACGTGGAAGTCAATTTCGTAGTCTGTTGCAATGATGGGTATGCGCAAGGCAGACCACGAATTCTGGAAACAGCGGCAACAAGGCGCCACAGAGAACGTGGGAAATGCATCCGCAGACGGTTCCCAGTCGCTGGGTCCTTTGTCCGGGGCACCTTGACGACAAAGCAAGCCGCCTCGACGGCCAACAACTCTTCCTAATCTGTCAGTCGGTCAGGCGTGCCCAAAGGGTTTTACGAGGGGCGCAGACAACCTGAGAATATTAGACGAACGACCTTCGTGTTGTCGCTGCTCTTGGGGCATCTCTGGAACCGCTGACCCGGAAGAAATCAGGGTAGTCTTAGCCGCAACGTCTCATGCGTCAAAGCGGCGCCAAGCCAGGCAGGCCGATCATAACACTACTTAGCACTCAGACTCGCATCAAGTATATCGTAGGCTCCCTAGAATATGCTCAGAATAAGATTCCCTAGTACTGTTGGGCATGTACAAGGCTGAGTGAGTAGATCCATAAGTGAGTTCGCCGACCTAGTCAGGGAATGTGACTGCATCAAAAAAAAAAAAAAGAATGAAACGTACTGACATTTAACAATTATTGCGAGAAGCGCAAGACCAATCTTTGTAGCATTCTGGTCCACGGTGCTTCTGCCGTACGTCTACTACATAGTCCTCCCGCTTGCGGGAAACAAAACGACTACTTGTCTTTGCATCGATAGATGGACAGCAAAATCGTGGCTCTCGCGAAAGATTGTGGGCTACGGCACCCGTCTGCTTCAACTTCCGGTTCGAGACGTCGTGCCGCCGAACAGGCACTGTTGCTAGTGCCGTCGCTTTTCTGTATGTTCCATCTAGCAGTCGCGGTCCCCTTTTCTCACAAATTACTGCATAATAGTTTGAACTGCTGTGCAACTTAGTTGAATAACAAATTCAATCACTAGGAGATTGTTGTGAAGGTGCGAACGGTCATTTCTTCATTCAAGTGGCATGCACCTTCGGACACATGCATATTGTTTCGCGGCGACGGGTGTTTTCGCGCATGTTTTGTGACCTGTAAAGATTTGTTGCACATCATAGTGTCATGAAATATCCGTACAATCTGTTTTCCTGTTTCGAACTCGTTAAAATTTTTTACTTACTTTTGTGTGGCAAAGATACCATATCGGGTTCGATATAGTGAATGGCAATAGTGAAATGTTTCTTACTCTAAAAGTGAACAATTAACTCTCGGAGTTTTCTGGTTCTTCTTTTGGGCCTCTGAATCTTCCTTTACGTGAGATGTTCCCTCGCGCATTTACGGGCATTGTGTTTCAGTGCATGTGAAATTCTGCACACTAAACATACAGTTGTCTTTCAAGTTCCACTAAACGGTAAATTGGCACTTCCCGCTTGCAAGTCTCTGGAATACTAGAGACGCCATACCATGCAACTCGTTGCTTCAAAAGCGACTTCGATCGTTTTACGTTGTACGATATCAGTAATTGAGTGGGCGTTTTGTGCCATTGGCCTTTTACGCGCTGAGCAGTTTTTCTAAATTTGACAAAAACTAGGCAATGCAGTACATGCAATGCAAGTGTACATACTGTATCGGCGTACTCGATCGGGCAGAGTATACATACTTTTGTCAGAAGTACGTTCCCAAATCACTTCTGACAATCACTTTCACGTTCCCAATCACTTTAGAAGTGATTTGGGAACGTAAGTTCACATTTGGCACCATGTGTTCATATGTGTGAGCGACTCTGAGGTAGCCACCGTTTGTGCTCGAAAATGCTAAATCAAGCTAACTCTTCAAAATATTACTGCGTATTTTAAAGCATAACCGTATACATACACTCGCATGCTGCGCTCGAGACCCACCTCTCACCGCTCCTCGTTTTTGCCCATTTCTACTTCTCGCTTCGTTCTCTAAACTGCGAAATATCGTGTAACCATTCGAAAATAATTCAAGAACACAATCACTGGACAACCGGTAACAAACGAGTCGCAGAAGTGCACGTGTTTCCTCTCCGATTGCACTGAACAGCAGGCACCTTGAAGCAGCGAAGAGATAGGCCTCGAACCGGAAGTACCTTAGCAGACAACGCGCCGTTTTGCTAGCTTCTAACACGTATGACTTCAGGGGCTCACGGTGGATCACGAGCAAGAAGAGAGAGAGAAAAGCAAGAAGAAAGCGAAGCACGGCAGAAACCAAAGGGTTCGCGGAAAGTTTAATGCCGTTGTCAGGTGCAGACATGTTGCGAAGGAACCCGGTGGAAAGCGAAGTCAAACAAAATTCGCCCAGCGGAGAGCACCGGCCGGGTCGCGGGCCAGCCGAAGAGCAGCAGCAGCAGCAACAACAACGAGAGCGAGCGTGCGGCGACTCGTGGAGGAGCGCACAAACAGCCATCGAGGCTTTTGCAAAGCCCGCAGCGCTGGCTAACGCGAGCGCGCTCCCTGCTTGGGCCAAATGAGCAGAAAATTCTCCGTCGCAGGGCCGATGGCTCGTAAACAAAAACAAGCAGCGCACTTTGCTCGTTTCCTTGCTCTTCTGCTGGGGCGCTTTGTTCTTTCGCGCGGAAGGAGTGCACGCTCGGCTCGCAGTCCCTTCCTTTCCTTCCTTGTTCAGTGTCAGTCGCGTTTTTACCTGATGGGCGAGTCATTAGACGCCCGCGCACAGCGGCACGTTAAGGCGCAACGCTCGCGTTTTCTTTTTCTTTTTTTTATATCGCTTTCTTTTTTTACGGTCGCTCTGCGCGCGCACCCTGAGAGGCTCCGTTTATTTACGCTTCAATTTCGCCAAGCCTTGTAAGAGGTCTTTATTAAATAGCTGCGAGTACATATTCTTAATCAACAGAGAACCCGGTCCGCGAATTACCGCCCAGAAGTAGGAGGAGAGCGCTTACGTCTTGACTAAAGCGGAGAGCGCAGTTTTCTGCTGCTGAACGTGCTCCTGCTGCGTAGCGAACAGTACGTGCTGAGGCAAACGCGCAGCTGAGGCTTTTCACGGCAGCAACGCTGCCGCCGCCACCAATGCGTGCGACATTCGCGTAGAGAGAGAGAGCGCGTGTCAAGAGAGCGTGCGTGCTCTGTGCTTTTGCAAGGTCCCGGTTCTATGATTAAGCACTAACCCTTCTCGGGGCAGTAGCTTGGAAATAGGAGAGCGTACAGGTGGACGAAGCGACGCGGATAACTAAATACAGACTCCATACTTTTCATCGAATCGCTGGACAGGCGTTAAGAGACAGGACGCCTTGGAGCAATATCAGCAGTGTTTTCTCGTGTGTATATTGATTCAGGCGAGCCTGAAAACCCGCTTTGCTCCTGTTGGTGAGTGATCCCGTCATTGCTGCTGGACGTGCGTAGGCATTTGCGAGCAAAAATGCTGAAGCGATGTTCTCGGCACTGAGTGGATCGGGTGAATCACGCCGCAGACTCCAAGTTGATGTGACACTTGGAGCGCTTTTGTGCAAAACTGATGGGTCAGGAAAAAAAAGCGGGGGGTGGGTGTAGTCTGAAGGGTCGAGTAAAGTGGCCTATATATCTTTCTGAATCTATTCGCAGAACTAAGTTACATTTTCGGCACTTGGTTCATCTAAGCCTACGAAGTGATTGCTACAAACAGCTATGGAGCGTGAGCTCGCATAACATCTATTTGTTCAAGAAAGCGAGCGGGCGCCGGTTTCCTCAGCCATTCCTTGTGGCAATTACCGCTTTGAGACGCTGTATGACACTGTACCATCTTCGCAATTAGTCTTGATCGTAACGTAACAACTCGCAACGTTTGTTTGGTGGGAGTGCGATAAATGAGACACAGTAGCTTTGTAGCTTTTCTGCTGTCGTCACACAATCACCTCAGCAACGCATGAGTGCTCGCCTTGCACTAGCACGCTCATGAACATACTGCACGGAATTAATGATTTGCGAGACATATCACGAGTAACTTACTATCCAGTATGACTTTTAAGTTCTACAAAGTGCTGTCAGATGGCACAACGTTTAGTACATTGGTTCTGTTTACTCGTTGCAAAGGGGCTGGACACCAGTACGTCATCACCATCGTCATCATAATCATGGGTAGAGTTGATGCATATACTCCGCTCCCCACATACAAGTAATTCTACCCTGCAAACTAGAGTTACCGTACGTGGTACCTAACCTAAAGGTAGCATATACAGTAACTCTACTGCGAACACACCTGTTGTGCTACCTGGTGTCACTTTGTGGGCACCCAGGCGACATTAGTAAGTTTCCTGCAAAAAGCTTTACATAGTTGCGTTCATGTTGCTATTTGTTTTTTCTAGTGACAATGCCAATGGCAGTCAGCCATTCATGTGCTTGTCAGATATTGGCAATAGCGTTTTAGAGACCACATCCAGAATTCCCAGCCAGGAAAGTATATATATATATATATATATATATATATATATATATATATATATATATATATATATATATATATATATATATATATATATATATATATATATATATATATATATATATATATATATATAGCCTCAGCAATATCTTCAATATCTTCATATCTTCTACTAAAGGCCAAAACTATTCTGGCAACATTTCTTTTACGTTAACTCTCTTTAAGTCACTAAATATAGAACAATTATTTTTAACACTTTGGGCTATTCTATGTACTCAAGTCCAAATTAAGTGTTTAAACAACGTTTCTAAATCATGTTCATATAGCCTACGCTTAAACGAAATGCGCATGCCTTCGCAAAACACATGTGTAGTAAGGACCAGTTACGCACTAAGTTGATTGCTTATCAATTTATTTGCGCAAATGTCCCACTTCAGGTCACTCGTTAAGTTGCGGTCATATGTAGCTTTTCGCTCGCCCTATATCATCCGTTGTTTACGGATTGTAATAGTGTGCCGGGCTCTTTACCTTCGTTTTTAAAGTGAGCCAATCTCCCTGTGGTCTGGAGTGGGACGTCGGTTTCTCGCTGGATATATATGTTTAAGGGGAAAACATTTTGTAATAGACCATCAACATCAACTAAGATTCTAGTCCTCTCTGTACTTAGTATTAGACGGCCTGCCAGGAAGAGGCGTGAAGCATGCGTCTCATCATTTGCCGGGCAGGAGCGAAATCGGTACGTGGCAAAACGCGTTGCATAAGATGAGTGGCTTGAATTAACCGGTTCACGTAGATCTGAAGACGTACGTTAGAGCTACGTAATTTTTCAGTCGACTGTGATGCACAGTTAAAAACAAAGAACGTAAAACAGCCCGTGAAAACACAAAAGAATACTCTTCATCTCCACTTGTTAGACCGTCTTTGAATGTATATAGTGAACTTAAAACATATATTGATTCCTATTGCAAGGCACTGCCTCTCTGCGACTTTGCGTGCTTACAGAATTACACGGGTGTATTCATTTTCATTTCATTTCATCTATTGACACTGTCAGCCCTTTTAGCGGGCTATTACAGGAGTGAAATGGAATCATATTAAACAGAAATGTGCATAAGAGAAACATAAGAAAAGGAACCTTCACTACTGGAACACATATAATTTCGCAGCACATATACATACAACAAATCTATCATAACTGCTAGGCAGGTAGATTTAAACAGAGAAGTTCGTCAGTGAAAAATAAGGAAAAAGAGCATCACTGCCGAAACACATATCATAATTTTGCGCGAAATATAATACATAACAAAACACATAATAAATAATATGAAACACATAATGAATATCATAACCTAGTTACAAAGCACGTAATTCATACATGTCATCACAATCTTAGCGCATGGCATCAAAGTACACTATAGGTTTTATTGCTTCTAAAAAGTCAGTAAGTGATTTAATTTTCACAACCGAATATGGTAACGAATTCCACTGCTGAATCGCCCTAGGGAAGAAGCTGTACCTGAAACAGTCATTATGAACTTTGGGGGGCGGTATGTACATACTGTCGCAACGCAGAAATAACATGAAACAGGACCACGTTGCGACGAGGAAAGACAAGTCTGTATTCAGATAACAAAAAAGAGCAGACGCCTCAACGTCGTCTTCCTCAGAGAGCCCACAGCTGCAGCTCGTGCTTCTCGCTTCTTTGTCCTCTGTCGGCTATTGATCGTGACAGCCTCCCATCCAAGAAAGCATCGTCCCGATGCTTCATCGTCACGGCAGCAGGGTTTGTACTCACTGGCAGCCCATGAGTTCATTCGGACAAATAGGGCTTCATCCGAACCACGTGAACAACTTCTGGTGCATGCCTTTGACGCCTTGAGCAATGTGGACTGTCGGGAACAACCTCATAGTTAACGTCAGTGAGACGTCGGAGGACTTTATACGGCCCAAAGTACCGCCGTAATAGCTTCTCAGAGAGCCCACGACGGCGAACTGGGGTCCAGACCCGAACTCTCTCTCCCGGCTCGTAGTAGACTGGTCGGTGACGTAGATTATAGCGCCTTGTGTCATAGTCCTGCTGGCGGCGAATACGCGTGCGCGCAAGTTGTCGGGCTTCTTCAGCAAGCTGAGTTATGTAGTCTGCATCTGTTTCGACGCCATCGTTTTCATGCGGCAGCATAGCGTCGAGCATGGTTGTGACTTCACGGCCATGGAGAAGACGAAACGGTGTCATGCGTGTTGTCTCTTGCTGGGCCGTATTATATGCGAAAGTAACATAAGGCAAGATCTCATCCCAGTTCTTATGCTCCACATCGACGTACATGCAGAGCATATCGGCAAGTGTCTTGTTTAGCCGCTCCGTCAGACCATTCGTTTGTGGATGGTATGCCGTTGTACGCCGGTGAGATGTGCCGCTAAGCTTCAACACTGTGTGTAACAGCTCGGCTGTGAATGCTGTTCCCCTGTCAGTTATTACTACAGATGGAGCGCCATGCCTCAGCACTACATTCTCTATAAAAAACCGGGCTGCTTCACTTGCCGTGCCCCTCTCCAGAGCCTTGGTTTCGGCGTAGCGAGTGAGGTAGTCCGTGGCTACAATTATCCATCTGCGCCCTGCAGCCGAAGTTGGAAATGGGCCTAGGAGATCCATTTCGACTTGAGCGAATGGAGTTTCCGGTACATCAATCGGATGGAGGAGCCCTGCTGGTTTGACGGCTGGCACTTTCCTACGCTGGCATTCAAGGCAAGTCCGAACGTACTGTTGAACGGTTGCCGTTAGTCTTGGCCAGTAATACTTTTGTCTCACTCGGCATAGCGTTCGTGTGTAACCCAGATGACCGGATGTCGCTTCATCATGGCACGCCTGTAGTACTTCTCTCCTCAGTGGTGTTGGAACGACGAGTAAGTAGGTGTTTCCATTCGGCGAAAAGTTCACCTTATATAGGACGTCGTTTCTCAAGCAAAATGATGCTACTCCTCGTGCGAAGAGCTTTGGCACAGCGGATATGCGTCCCTCCGAGAAACCAATAATGGATTGCAGTTCCGGGTCGTCGCGTTGCTGCTGTGCGATTGTAGTCGTGTTGACAACCCCGACAAAGGCCGCGTCGTCGTCATCTTCAGCATTTGCATGTTCAAGTGGCGCGCGAGAAAGGCAATCGGCATCCGTATGTCGCTTCCCTGATTTGTACACAATAGCCATATCGAATTCTTGAAGCTTAAGGCTCCAGCGCGCCAATCGTCCTGATGGGTCTTTTAAGTTCGTCAAGCAACAAAGGGAATGATGGTCGCTGACAACTTTAAACGGGCGGCCGTACAAGTATGGGCGAAACTTTATAACAGCCCACACCACCGCAAGACACTCTTTTTCAGTGGTGGAATAATTGTCTTCCGTGCGGGATAGGGTCCTGCTCGCGTAAGCAATTACTCGTTCGGCGCCATCTTGCCACTGCACGAGTACGGCTCCTAAGCCGACATTGCTGGCGTCGGTGTGGACCGCTGTCGGAGCGTCATTGTCAAAGTGTCCGAGGACTGGCGGCTTTTGGAGGCGTTGCCGCAGCTCGTTGAACGCTTCCTGCTGCTCTTCACCCCACACGAATGTGACGTCTTCTCTGGTGAGACGTGTCAACGGCGAGGCAATGCATGAAAAGTTCTGAATAAAGCGTCGGTAATAGGCACACAGTCCTAAAAATCGTCTGACTGCCTTTTTGTCAGATGGTGCGGGAAAACTTGTAACGGCAGCTATTTTGTCGGGGTCAGGCCGCACACCTTCACTGCTGACAAGATGCCCCAGAAACAGAAGCTCTTCGAAGCCGAAGTGACATTTTTCTGGTTTAAGCGTTAGTCCAGCAGATCGTATCGCTTGGAATACCGCGTGCAGTCGCTTCAAATGCTCGTCAAATGTGGCAGAAAATACTATCACATCGTCCAAATATACCAGGCACGTTTGCCACTTGAGGCCTGATAGTACGGTGTCCACGAGCCGCTGAAATGTTGCCGGTGCGGAGCACAAGCCGAAAGGAAGTACCTTAAATTCATAAAGGCCATCGGGTGTCACGAATGCTGTTTTTTCTCTGTCTCTTTCGTCGACTTCTATCTGCCAATATCCGCTCCTTAAATCCATCGACGAGAAATAACGTGCATGCCGTAGTCGATCTAGGGAATCGTCTATACGAGGTAGCGGGTAAACGTCTTTTTTCGTAACCTGATTGAGCTTGCGGTAGTCCACGCAGAAACGTAAGGTGCCGTCTTTTTTCTTCACCAATACTACCGGCGATGCCCAAGGACTCTTCGACGGCTGAATAACGTCATCTTGAAGCATCTTGCGCACCTGACTTTCTATGGCTTCACGTTCCCGCGGAGCTACTCGGTACGGGTTTTGCCATATGGGTCTGGCCGTTTCATCCGTAATGATGCGATGTTTCGTCAAAGGCGTTTGACGAACTCTGGACGTCGAAGAGAAACAATCCTGAAACTGATTAATAAGGTCCAGGAGGCTTTCCTTCTGCGTAGGCAGCAAACTTGGGCCAACATCGACGGATAGAGGTACGGGCAGCAGGCCGGTGTGATCGTCTTGCTCCACAGTCAAGCAGCCTGCGACCTCAGTGAGCTCCTCCACGTACGCGACTGCCATACCTCTCGCAAGATGTCGTCGCTCAGAGCTGAAGTTTGTTACTAGAACTTGCGTGTGTCCGCAATTTACGCTTACGACGCCTCTTGCAATGGATAGGCCATGGCTGAATAGCAATGTTGGAATTTGTTCGGCGATGTTGTCGGACTTGCCTAGTAGGGCGCATGTTACAGCCACGAGAGCGCTTGACCGCGGAGGGATGGTCACGTCATCGTCGAAGACGCGCAGATGTTTACGTGGCTGATCTGCACAGCGCATATCCGAAACTTGTTCTGGGGCCATCCAAAATGTAACCGACCTGTCCGGAATGTCTATAACGGCGCCGTATTCAGACAGGAAATCCATTCCCAAGATCAGGTCTTTGCAGCACTCCGACAAAATGACGAACGTAGCAACGAAAGCCGAATTACCGATGGTAATTCTGGCGGTACATTTGCCAGTCGGCGTCATCAGTTGACCACCCGCGGTTTTGATGTTGGGCCCCGTCCATGAAGTTTTAACTTTTTTGAGGCAGTCGGCGAGCTTCCGGCTTATAATAGAGAAATCCGCACCAGTATCCACCAGCGCTGTCACTGGGCGCCCGTCTATGTAAACAGCTAGGTCGGCGCTTACGATTTCCTTGGGAGTCGGCAACGTCGCATCGTCCGTCGTATCGCCGTATCCTACGGTAGGGGGTGTTGGAGCATCTCGACGGGCGGCAACCTTCCCCCCAAAGGTCGCTGCTGTTAGTTTCCCCGACGAGGGCTGGGGGATCTGCCCCGAACAGCGTCGGCGTAACTACGACGGTGCGGCGAAGAGCTCGGCGCAGGTGACGGAGAGCGGGGTCGACGATACAGACCAAATGGCTCGGCTTGCGGGCGCATGTCGCTGTCGCGGCGGTTGTCGAAACGAGCACGTGGAAAGGTCGGCGCAAAAGTCTGAGATCGCTGTTCACGGTAAGGGCAAATGCGGTAAACATGGCCGGCTTCTCCGCAATGGAAACAAAGTGGACGGCGGTCGACGGTGCGCCACAAGTCCGTCTTACGAACAAATGGTCGACTAGTGGCCATCCTTTGCGACCAGGTTGCAGACGTTGGCGGAGGGTAGAACGGCGACGTTTCCGGATGCGCATTAAGCTGTGGAGTCGGCGGCGGTGGTGGTGGAATGTACGCTGGAATCACCGGCTCATGCGGCGGTGGAATGTACGCTGGGACCACCGGCTCGTTGCAGGTATGAGCCAGAGGAGAGGAGTTGTGCGGCACTGGCGTTGGACGACGGACGGTCGACGCATAGTTAACAGATCGCTGGTCTGGTAGCGATTCGGGCAGAGAAAATGCTTGCCTGATTTCCTGTCGTACAACTTCTGCAACGGAAGCCATTGCAGGTTCTTGCGGAGTCACAAGGAGGTTGCGAATCTCTTCACGAACAACCTCGCGAATGAGCTCACGTAGAGAACCCCCACTGCCGGCCGTCAGAGCAGAGACGCTGATCGAGGCGTTGTTCGGTCGGTCGTAATAGCGGCACCGTTGCTGTAGAGCTCGCTCGATAGTTGTAGCCTCCTGGACGAATTCCGCAACGGTTGTCGGCGGGTTGCGAAGAAGACCGGCAAACAGTTGTTCTTTGACGCCTCGCATCAAATGTCGTAGTTTCTTGGCTTCAGGCATCTCAGGGTCAGCTCGTCGAAATAGGCGAATCATGTCCTCCGCAAACATGGCGACGCTCTCATTCGGTTTCTGTATACGCGACTCGATGAGTTGCTGAGCCGAATCGCGGCGGTCGTTGTTTTCGAAGGTGCTGTGAAGCTGCTGCCGAAATGCGTCCCAAGAAGACAATGTGGCCTCGCGGTTCTCATACCACGTACGAGCGCTGTCCGCTAGAGCAAAGTAGACGCGCGAGAGCTTCTGTTCGACGGTCCAATGGTTTGCCTTGGCGACTCGCTCATACTGGTCTAACCAATCCTCGACGTCTTCATAAACCTCGCCGTGGAAGGTCTCGGGAATCCGAGGCTGCTCAACGGTAACCTGTGAAGCGCCTCCAGTTGCCATTTCTGCAGACAGAGTCCTTGGCTGGAGAGGTTCCAGGAGGATTGTCTCGGGACTGAGGCCTCGCTGTCGGCGACTGTAGCGGTGGACAGGAGTATCCACTGCAGGAACAGGTTCCGGTGTCGGACTGGCAACGCCGGGTCTTGGAGGAGTCCCGAGCATCAGACATAGAGGTCCAGCACCTCCACCAGTGTCGCAACGCAGAAATAACAAGAAACAGGACCACGTTGCGACGAGGAAAGACAAGTCTGTATTCAGATAACAAAAAAGAGCAGACGCCTCAACGTCGTCTTCCTCAGAGAGCCCATAGCTGCAGCTCGTGCTTCTCGCTTCTTTGTCCTCTGTCGTCCTGTCGGCTATTGATCGTGACAATACTGTGTCTGTGTCTTGATGTTTCTTGCGTTTTTATTTCAAAGTACTACCTGTCGTAACTTATTTTAACGTGATTATGAATTATTAAGAAGATGAATTTCAGCCTTTCATATTCGGTTCGTTTTTTTAGAGGTTAGAGCTCTGCAAGTTTACATAATTCGGTAGGTGAATGGAAACGGCGGTATTTATTAAATATAAACCTAAAACTAAGACGCTGTATTTTGTCGAGTTTCAAAGAGTTAGTTTGGGTATAGGGATCCCAAACTACTTTAGCATATTCGATTATGGGTCTTAGCAAGGTTTTATAGGCTAAAGTTTTAATTTCGGGAGAGGCAGAGTGGAGGGTGCGTCTCAGGCCCCATAACACCTTGTTAGCTTTGGAACAAAGCTCCTCAACATGAAGATTCCAGCGCAAATCGGGTGAAAATATGAGACTTAGGTATCTATATTGATGAGCCTGAGCAAGTTCGTGACCGTTAATGCTGTATGGATACCTAAGAATGTTCTTTTGTTCCGAAATAGGAGCCGTAGACATGACACAAGCAATTTTAATATATATATATATATATATATATATATATATATATATATATATATATATATATATATATATATATATATATAGCACTTATCTTGTCACTCGAGGTGGCATATCAAAATATATTGTCACTAACTACGGTTTGTTTGGAGACTTCTGGTGTTTTTCTTGTAATCACCATTCTGATTGATACCGCGATTTCAGTGGCCATTAAAAGCGGCGTATGCCTTGTATATTTTTCATTCTCTGATATTCTCTGACGAAGGCCGTGCCACGGCCGAAACATTAGACAAAGTTTTGCTTTCGCGTACGTGTACCCGCATATATATATATATATATATATATATATATATATATATATATGTGTGTGTGTGTGTGTGTGTGTGTGTGTGTGTGTGTGTGTGTGTGTGTGTGTGTGTGTAACACAAACTCAAACGCGGGGGCGTCATATAATCGATCAACGAGGCCAGTTTATCGTAGCAACTTCAGCAACGCGTTCGTCAATTCTGATTAGAAGCTCGGACGTTTCGAAATTCCTAGATAGGTTGCTCGGAAAGCGGCTGACAATCTAGGAGTGTTAACGTTTATGAGAAATACTGTCTCTGGTAGCTGTAGCGAGGACAATGACAGAGGATGTGTGTAATGGTCTTCTTGCTGCGGCAATGATCACAAGTAGCACTGTCTGCGATTCCGATTCGATGAGAAAAGGTGTTCGTGAATGACACTTCAAGCCACAGAGGGCAGAGAACGGTTGCTTTAGATCGGGATAGTCCTGACAGTGTTGCCGTTCGGTAGATTTGAAAAGGAGCCAAAATTCAACTTTAAAGTAGCCAAAGTAGCCATGCCATTTAACTTTATCAGCTGATTTGTAGCCAAGTAGAACAAAACCGACGTCAGAATAGATAGCGGGCAGCGTGAGCAGCGCGCTAGCCACGCGTTTGACCAACAAGCGCACAACTTCGTCACTCTATCATTGTAGTAGCGCTGCGCGGTGCCTCGATGGGCACTAGCCTGCTGCTGGGGCGAGGACATGCGCGCGAATCGGCTGACGCGACAGAAATGGTTGAAATCATCGGGTGGTTTTTAGGCTTCCTTGTTGTTTTACCTGAAAATAATAAAAAAAAATGGTTACTAAATGTGGCAAAGTTCGATGTTGTTAAAAAGTAGCCATGGCGCCAACCTGAAGTTTTCGTCGCCAGACAGGTGCTAAAGTAGCCAATTTCGCGCAATGTAGCCACCAACGGCAACCCTGATAGTCCAGATGGAATTTCAACTTGAAGTTACGGGTCCAGGTGGTGAGGGTGAGTACGCAGAAAACCGGGTGTATTCCACATTGGATATGCGACATCACGCACGAGCGAACGAATCTTTGCGGCTGCGCCGGTTCTTGACAGTGGAATGGCTTCCCGCACGCCACTTTCATGAGAATTACTGAGCATTACTAGTGAGCATTACTAGCAGCATTATCAGCATGTAAAAAACAAACAAACAGGGTTGGAAAATTGTTTTCGCGTTTAGCCACGCCGGTTATATTCCTGCAATCTCTTTTATGTTTGTTCATTTTCTCCCTCTCTTTGGTAACTTATGAGGTTTCGCCACATCTGCCCATTATTTATCTTTTTGCATCAGAGTCGAATATTCCAATCTAAACGGGTACAACGTTTACCACTGTAGTATAGGCGTCGCCGTAACTCTGGTACACTGAGAAAATTCGATAGCCAGGCATGTATAAAAAGTAAAAAAGAAGTAACCAAGTATTGCGAAAGGTTGGCAAACACCACTGCCAGATGAACCGGCACGTACGTGTCTGCGTAGCTGGAGTCCCTGTTTCTTTAAACATCTCTCTTGGTACATCGACTGTGGACCAGCGATAACGTGAGCTTTTTACAAGTATTGACGGGAAGCTAGTCAGCGAGCTGGATGAAAAATACTTCCGCGTTAAAAAAAAAAGTAGAATGAACGAGAAGCGGATCGCGCGTGCCTTTTTGGTGACAAAGTCAATTTACTCGACGCGCCGCGCGCATGCGCGTCTCTGTACACGTCAACTCGCAACGCTAATGATGCCCGAAAGCAGACGGATCGTTCCGAAAACTGGGTAAACCCGGAACCAACTACACACGAACGTTGCGAATGTGTACAGCCGTGGCGGCAGCGCTGTCGTGTCGGGCTTTCGCGCAAAATGGAAAGTACAGAAGCGTGAGCCGTTCCCGGCGTAGGAGAGCCGCCATAGCGTTCGGCACTTTGGTGGGCGGCGGGGGACGAAATTGGCGTCCGAGTTCACGGTTCTATATATTACAGCCGGAGATAACGCATCGAGGTGCGGCGGTGAGCTGCGCGTTTCTGCAATATCGATATCGTTGCTGCGCCACGCTCTTCCCGCCGTTCTCGCGGAAAAGCTCCCTAGAAACCTCTCATTTTTCTTGTTCCTTGCTTTTTGCTCCTTTCCCGCCTCTCCTGCCCAGCTTTTTGCTTTTCTGTGGCTGCTTCCAGAAATGGGGTAAGCCTTGAAAATCGGGCCCAGCAGATGTTCTATTTCTTTCCGCGGCATCTCCCTCGCGCCTCCCCGAGCCCGTTTTAGGTGCACTGCGCTTTCGTGCAACCACGCGTCCGTCCCTCCCACCGCCTCCTTTTAGAGATGTGTGTGCGTGTGTGTGCGTGAGCACGCGGGTGCGACGTTCAATTTGTTCCACTTTCAGTCGCGCCTCCCGGCGGCATCGCGCTATACGCCGCCGCCGAAATGCTCTTTTTCAGGTTGGGTGACGGTTCCCCCATCCGCCTTCATCCCATCCTCCCTCTCAACACAGCAACGATCGCTGACTGCGAAACATAGTAGACAGAGAATAAAAAACGATTGAGTTTCAGCACGATGGGGGGGGGGGGGGGGGGGGGATAATAGACGAGAAAATAATAAGCAAAATCATGAGAGTACGGTAAATATACCGCATGCAGCGCCGACACAGAATCTTGTACTTTCCATTAACACAGTAAACACTTCAGTACCCTAAATAGCACACTAAAGGATGTTTTTCAACGCTACACTCTGAATTACATTCAATGAGCACCAATTTAACTCACAACTCAATATAGGGATGTATGCGAGATCATCAACGCTCGGGCATCAACCGCTGACTCAATTTAATGGGAATTCTTCGCTTTGCGTATTTGGAGAGTCTCCTCAAAAGACATTGCTACCTGAAGTGATCCTCTCGGTTAAAAGCACTGAGGCCCCGCCTTCAGACGTACGTTACTTTTCGTTATATACTGCGAACGTACATAGGGTAACGTCTCCGTTCAACCAAGGTGGCTTTCGTGTCCGCAACGATATTCAGCGAATCTTGGGATAAGGAGTTGTTTTAGGAAACCCCTCCAATTGAGAATCGGTGAGTAGGCGGCGAAAGGCGTTTGGTGGTAAAATTATAATCCAGGAACCACCGTGAAACAACTGGAGTGTAGCAACCATTTACTCGTACACAGCGTACTCGAGTCTGTGGGTCGAGTGGAACACCGTTCCAGAATATAGATGCACGAGACGTCATTTCTTGCTTTCATCTCTCATATACACTACGATCGGGCTCAATGGTTCTTCGTTGTTTCACTTGAGCAGCACTGTAAATTGGAAAAACGCGCACTTGGTATACGCAAATAAATAGGTGAAAAAAAATTCGGGAGTCCTTCCCCTATCGAGAAAATGGGGGCAAGCGAATCTTGGCGTATTCGTGCCTGACCTATGTACACCTTTCTTTCTTTCTTTCTTTCTTTCTTTCTTTCTTTCTTTCTTTCTTTCTTTCTTTCTTTCTTTCTTTCTTTCTTTCTTTCTTTCTTTCTTTCTTTCTTTCTTTCTTTTTCGTGCTTGATAATCATATCTTGGCTTAGGCACTCAGGACCGCGGAATTTATTTTTTTTTATCGGACTGGCTCCACCTACAGACAAATGTGGTTAACTTGGATGCTCTCGCTCTCTGCTTTTGTACCCCATTATGATGAGTTCGGTGATATTGAACACTTCATCTGGCTGCGTTTCTATTTCTACGAAAAAAAAAAAAGGAAAGAAACGAGCCGATTGACTGGTTACGGAGAAGAGGTGAAGTAGGCAAAGAAAGTTTGGCCCATAGTGTCACTGTGCAAAAAGCCATCCAGTTCCATAGCGGCACGCAGACTCGACATTGTCGAGACTTATTCGCGCACTCGAAACTGCATAATAGAATTGAGCGGCAGGTCGTTTAAAACATTCGCTACTATAGAGTAATGTGTGTTTTGCATGTATGTGGACCGCGAAAAACAAGAAAAGTAGCAGCAATACATTCTATAGCTGAAGCCTCGCCAAATCATAGAAAAATATCTCTACTCTCCTATATCCCTCGTTCCTACGATGACTTGAACCGTGCATAATTCGAACTATTAGTTCTAGTAGAAAAATACGAACGTGACAGCCACAAGTCAAAACTCGCGTCCCAAAAGCAGCATGTATACGTATACACGGCTGAAGAAAAAAAATATCAGCTAGCATTCTATATATCTTTTCCGTCGAACCATATCAGCATGAGTTTGCCAAGTTCGCGCAACTGCAATTTGTGTAGTTACAATGCATATCACACTCAGAACAGTTACATTCTTTTGCCGTTAGTAGATGACTTGAAAACTATGTAGGAAGAATACCTTTATTCTTAAGCTTCTAACCATCGTATCACATTTGGGCTTGGTACGATAGTGTCATCAAATTGCACATGCATTCAGGGAGCGTATTTAACTGGTCGCGTGTTTAACTGACGTTGGTGAAGTCTGCGGTAAGTAAAATGCTTGGAATCTCTTCTTTAGAAAATATTTTTGAATAGTATCAGTAACACGACACGAATTGATGATGTATGGTGCGTTATGGCGCAAGGGCCATTTGATGGCAAAAGAGCGCCAGGTCATGGGACAAAAGATGTGAACAATGATTATGGTAAGTGACTGTATAAGAGCCTTAAAATTCGGCGCACTAAAGGTGCGTAAAACATATAAGTATTAAAATCAAGAGGGGGCCGTGAAATGTGTGTAACGGGAATGAATGGCAGTGCTAATAATAATAATATAATAATATCTGGGGTTTAACGTCCCAAAACCACCATATGATTATGAGAGACGCCGTAGTGGAGGGCTCCGGAAATTTCGACCACCTGGGGTTCTTTAACGTGCACCTAAATCTAAGTACACGGGCCTCAAACATTTTCGCCTCCACCGAAAATGCAGCCGCCGCGGCCGGGATTCGATCCCGCGACCTTCGGGTCAGCAGTCGAGTGCCATAACCACTAGACCACCGTGGCGGGGCGAATGGCAGTGCTCGTGGTAATAATATTATGGTGGAGATATATGGAATTAGCACGAATACCTCGTCAACGCCAAAGGGCCGTGAGGCAGGTGTTTTGCCTAATGCAGCTACCGCAGCAGCCACCTCTATTCAGAGGTCTTGCTACGGGTTGCCTGGAAATATGACGTGAAAACTATGTACATCCTTTAAAAACGCGAACAGTGAATCATATTTAAATAGCGGATCCCTGCCGATGAACATGGAAGGATGCAGTGGGAATTGCTGTCGGTAGAGTAATGAAAAAATTGGGGGACACTTAAGCTTCGCCTTTAAGAATTGAACGCGACAGCTATCTTCAAAATTTTCAAAATTGGCTAGCGCGACAATCGACAAGGACTAAGAAGGAACACTGATGTACAGGACAGGCGCTACTCGCAACTAAACTTTATTCAGAAACGTCTTCCTACATATATACACAGCCGAGTGGCGCGCGCAGGCGCAATGCACATGACAGTCGACATGCTAATCAGGACCGGGATACCAAAACATATTCGCATTATAACCAAGTGTCTAAGAACAGTCTTTCCTTACTGCGCAGAACAACAGAAGTGTCACTGATACATTCACGGTCTTTCTTTTTAATATGATAAGCCTCCATTAGTTCTCTGGCCAGCGCATTCCCACTTCTGCCCAGAATTCGAATGCTAGACAGCACTGGCTCACAGGCACAGGTCCTACAATGCGTAGGCAGATGAAAAGTCACCCATGAACTTCACCCATGAACTTCCTAACAATGACACCTTGCAATTTTTAGATCTTAATATGCTTTTAAGGGGGCAGCATATTTGCTGGAAGTACTCTCCGCGAGCCCAAAAAGAGCTTTTACCCTTTGATTCTGCTCATAGTAAGGTTGTAAAACGAGCTATTGCCTCAGAATGCCTTGAATCGGTGCTGGCAAAGTCCTGCGTTCACTTGGCTAAGGATAGTTTTAATAGCCAGATTGAGCGCCTACAGGCGGCTGGGTTCCCCTGCTCGAACTTGACTGCTGTGTCCGAAACCCTCCTTCAGAAACTGAAGGGGAAGAAGAGGCCTGGCTCTGCTCGTGCAGAAAAAAGGCCGGAAGTGGTGCCGTATGTGCACAAAGTGGCACACAATTTATAAAATGTGGCAAATAGGTACAATGTACCTATAGTTTTTTCAGCGCCGCATAAACTGGCTGGGCTATGCCCTCGCATTTCGGGACCACTTAAAAAACCGACGTGCGGAAAAAAGCACGTCCGGCCCTACGTCACATGCGCCGTAGGCGTCGTGTACGAAATCCCACTCACTTGTGGCAAGGTTTATATCGGACAAACTGGTCGTTGCGTCAACGATCGAGCACGGGAACACGAGCGCTCTGTTAAGAATAATTTGACTTTTCATCTGCCTACACATTGTAGGACCTGTGCCTGTGAGCCAGTGCTGTCTAGCATTCGAATTCTGGGCAGAAGTGGGAATGCGCTGGCCAGAGAACTAATGGAGGCTTATCATATTAAAAAGAAAGACCGTGAATGTATCAGTGACACTTCTGTTGTTCTGCGCAGTAAGGAAAGACTGTTCTTAGACACTTGGTTGTAATGCGAATATGTTTTGGTATCCCGGTCCTGATTAGCATGTCGACTGTCATGTGCATTGCGCCTGCGCGCGCCACTCGGCTGTGTATATATGTAGGAAGACGTTTCTGAATAAGTTTAGTTGCGAGTAGCGCCTGTCCTGTACATCAGTGTTCCTTCTTAGTCCTTGTCGATTTTCGCGCTAGCCAATTTTGAAGATTATGAACCAACTAGCCCAACAACGTATACTCTTAAGCGACAGCTATATCGGGCCCCATCCTCATCACGCTCTGTTTTGCTTGTCATTATGTTCAGTCGCCCAGCAGCCACACACACACACACACACACACACACACACACACACACACACACACACACACACACACACACACACACACACACACACACACACACACACACACACACACACACACACACACACACACACACACACACACACACACACACACCTATAGTAAAGGTAGACGTTTCCGCCCTCTTCAACAGCACTTTTATGACAACAGTGAACCCACTACGTGTGTGTAAGATAATGCGTCCACTAATTGCCTTTTGTAATGGGTGGCTTGCTTTAAACCAGCAGCAATTACGCGCGTGATACTTTTTCGAAGTTGCGATGCGCCCACTACGTGTTCGTAAGGGAATGCGCGCAGTATAATGTGTATGCCTTTTTTTAATCGGTGGCCGGCGTTAAACCACCAACTCGTTATACAATTCACATGGTGTCACACTCGATTGCAATGTACGCTTGCACGCCGTTTTACTGCGATATTACATCTCGTACTGGGACACCTGTACACAGGCCGCGTATGTTTGTGAAGCATGAAAGTTAATTTCAGTGCAGTTCCAAGCACTGGCGTAGCTCTGTGGTAGAACACCTGTTTGCCACGCAGACAATCTGGGCTTGATTCTCACTCGAACCGAAGATTTTTTTATTAATTTATTTGCATCTTTCTCGATTTTTTTCGGTCACGGACAAGATGATGATTTTTCGCCCACAACCGCCGACACCGACGCCGGAATTTCTGCCGAACGAGCTCTTTAACGCTATCGCATTAAAGGTTCTTTTTCCTGATAGCGTCTAATTCATTGCACTGGATAAGTATGTGGAGCACGGTAAGTGGTTCTCCACGTCTTTCACACCTGGGTGGATCACCACCGGACAGAAGATATGCATGTGTGTTGTGTGTGTGTGTGCCTGGTAAGTGTTACTCGTGTGCGGCGTGACCTTGATACTGGTGGCTAGATTCCACGATTCGGCATGATAACATGTAGCTTATTTTGTGTTTGTCTGTCCCACGAGCGCTGCCAGTAAGCCCTGAGCTTTCGTTTTAGGAAGGGTTTAAGATCTAGTGCAGGGACAGCTATGGATGTATCGGCAGCGTTTTCGTGGACTGATGCAGCTAGCTGGTCCACCAACATGTTTCCTTGGACCTCGCGGTGCCCTGGCACCCAGCACACTACGACATGCTGTTTGAGCGAAACAATTACAGGATTTCTGTGCTTTTTAAGAGTTTTCAAAGCTTTTACAACACTTAAGGAATCAGTGTAAATAAATGCGTGGTGTAAGCTTATTTATTTAATGTGTTTAACGGCCGCCAGTATCGCATAAGCCTCTGCTGTGAAAATGCTTGCTTTGGGGTGGCGGACACCGGCATTCAAAAAGGATGGACCGACCGCTGCGTATAGGACACACCAGCGTGGGACTTCGAGGCATCAGTGAAGAATTCAGGACAATTGTATTTGTGCTGGGGTTCAAGGAAGTACGTATATGCGCAACAGGCGTGTGTTTTGTGACTTCCTGGAAGGATACGTCACAGTGTATCAGCTGCCACTGCCACGGCGGCAGCTGTACAGTGGGTGCCATCACGCGGTGTTCTAAGAGCGGGACTCCCATTTCTTCGGCAAGACCTCGTACTCGTAGTGAGTAGGGCGCTCTCGATGAAGTACGTATAATAAAGAGGCGGGAACTAGATAAATCATTGATAGCACTGAATGTGGGATGTTCACTTTTTGCGCACGACACGAATTCATTCCTTCGTCAGCGATACGAGATGGTAAACTTCGCGCAGGAACGCAAATTATTGTGCAGTTGCTAGAGTGACGTGCTGGCTGTTAGCTGTATACTGCGGTAAAGGCAAGTTCTTTTTCTTCTTTTTTCCCCCTTCTTCATGCGCCAAAGTGCATTAGGTAGCTTCTAGCGAAGAAACCATTAAACTAAGATTTTTTTTATACGTTTGTGGTACTTAAATGTCATGCCAGTTTTACAAGAACACAAAGAAGAGGAAAACAGTCACTACGCCTGGCTATACATTTCGCAAACACTGACGCGAAAGCTGTTACTTTGTGCCTGTAACAGTCTCTGTGATTTCATGGCGTTTTCATTAACTGCGACAGAGCGACGGCTTCGATTGCAATTGCTGTTCAAGTTAATAATTGTTGCAAGCGATAAAGCTTCGCACTTTTCTCTTCCCTGCTTTACGCCACAAAATTTACCCGGGAATGTATCCTAGTTCGGCCGGCAAGTTTCGTTCTGTCATCCGAGCGGACCTAAGCCACATTATGTGGCCGTGTAAGAATCACTCTACTCCCCCAAGCCTTCGTATATATTTAGGTAGTCAGGAGGTGTGGGAGGCTGCTATGCGCTGCTACAACCCCGAACTTCAGGTGGCTATCCTGAGGAGGTGGTAGAGGAGGCCTACCGCGCGAGTAGGATCTCTCGCCTTCTTTCTTTTCGCAGCCTTTTCCCCTTATGATGGGATAAATAAAGTTCTGTTTTTTCTCTCACTCTCTCCTGTGCTGCCCATTTAATGTTACTTCGCATGACAGCGCTCATAATCACCAGCTCATTTGTTTTCCAAGCACAAATCTGCAAAAAAGAACACGTGTAACTCAAGGTAGTCTTACCCACCAGGGGAAGTCAGTCAGAAGAGGGGGCAATTCGATGGGGCTGAGGGAAAACGATCCATCTTGCAAAATATTGATTCCGGCGGTAAATTTAGCATCCCCGTCAAACTTGCACTGCATACAATTTCTTTCCTGATGCTCCCGGTCAGAAGAGAGTCCGTGTTCCTACTAGAGGTTATCGATTTTTCAGGTAGGCGTGTCGTGGTGGCCGTACTCTTCATTTTCTGTTGTACCGTGCTCAATAGATGAGTGCCTGATTCAAGCGATACATAAATCTTATCGCGGGGCACAGCGCTACATAAAACAAAAATAACATCGCCCACATTTTATGTGGCACATCAAAGTATATAGGCAAACGCATGCCCAGTATGCATAAAAACAAAAAGTAATACACAAAAGATGTTAAAAACTACCATTTTTTAATTAACTACGAGAGAAAACTTCCACATCTAGCTAGCTAGCTAGAGGAAATCGTAACCTAGTAAGTTTCCAGGTAAGTTTGACTAACTGCTCTTCATTTCTTTCCTAAAAGTAGTAAAGTGATGTGTTAGCTCTTCGTACACTACATGAAAAAACCAATTTTATAGAACTGCAAAGAAAGTACTCAAAAAGAAGCGAAAGTGATCAGAGTATCCGGCTATTTAATCGATATGCAGAGAAATTGCATGCCAGTTTCTTTAATGCACGTCTTATAGTAGTTGCAGCGACTAGTAGTGCGATGTGTGTGGTTTCTATTCGCTGTCTTTAGAGATGATAAGAGCGACACCAATTTTGCAACTGCAACGAATATGAATAACATTAATTAGAGCCTAGTAAATCTGAGGAGACACCATGGCAACATCACTAATCAATTTAAGCTGGTAAATGATTCGCCCAATCGACAGCCTATTTTCGATCATTTGGCTGAAGAAAGTTCAATATTACACGAAAATAGTAGACCAAGTTTCAATTTCATGCCCAAACTTCCACGGCTGATATTTCAGTGTGAAGTTACAGACTTCGATGCACTCTCTTATATTTGTGCCATTTGGTGCCGAAAAATTACCAAAACTTGCAAGCGTTTGATTGTGGCAAGATTTCCGCTTAAGGATAGTAATTTTACTTATTCCTGCACAGAAATATGAAAGTCCTCATCGATAAAAGAGCAAAAAAGAATAATAAACATTTCGTGACGTGGGTTTTTCAACTTGAGAACTACAGAACATTGTAAAAGGTAAAAACAGCGAAAAATAGACGAGACGAACGAAGAACTACACAGGACGACTGCTGACTATCAACTGGCTGATTCATTGCTTCAATGCAATATACGTAAATGAAAAAGGTGGGGAAACAAGACACTTGGAACTTCAAGCTATTCGTCACGATACAAAGGGTGGAGCTGTTAATCGACAAGATTACATTTGAGATTGAACCTAGGCACGTGAAAGGTAGTTAATCTCTCCTTTGCGTAGTGTCTCTCTTCTTTACTTAGTCCCCAGAACGTATCAGTAAGTGTGGTTCTCATGCAGACGTTTATAAAAGTCGAACATATATTCACGGTTCAACCTTATTGAAACCCTCCTAACGCGTGGCAGACAAAACGGTTACCTCGATTGTCTGGTAACAGGCGTTGGAGCCACAGTGCGCAGAAAGCCAGAAACGCCATGGCTGCGGCTCACAACAACGAGGCGTGCGGTGAAACGACGTCAAACCTCACTGGGCAATTCGCCCCCCTCAATTACCGAGCTTCGTAAAGAGGAGCGACCTCTATTCCGCTTAGAATGCCTGTAAGGATCTATGTTCAGCAGGTGCACTCACGCGCGCGCAAGAGTTGAAATTTTATCATTGACCAAGAGCTTCCTTTCCTAGTGCTCCTGCTCAGCTGTAGTTTCTTGCATGCGCCAGTGCACGCGCTTCCCGCATACCTTCTACGTCAACAGGAGAAGCGCGCTTGCGGCGTCTTAGAGCGAAAAACGAAGTGTGCAAGCGGTCTTTCTCGGTTTAACGAACGTAACACTGCCTTATGTGGCCGGCTAGAATTTCGGCTGTCATAAACAGACTTTTAAAATAAATACTCGTGAGTCAATTTCAACCTGCGACTTCTCCGCAACGAGTGATATAGACAGCTTCAGTGGTCCCATGAAATAACCGGCCGTTTCATTTCATTTCTCGACATTCAGTTAATCCTATATATACGCAGACTATCACATTATGCCGCCTGTATTGTTCGTCAGCGGAAGTTCTACTGCATTTCCATAAATTTACTACTATGACAAGTCTATATTAAAGTTCAACTTCGAAAGCAAACGAAAGGGAAAAAAATGCTTCTTTTTATTAACTGTGGGTGCGTTCGTTAACATGAGGCTGTTACACTTTCAGCGCTTTCGTCGTTGCGTGGTCACAACCAAACAAGCTTGGAAAACCAGTTCTGAGGAAGTCCGCAAGGTGGAGAATATATATATATATATATATATATATATATATATATATATATATATATATATATATATATATATATATATATATATTCTAGATCTCTCATTCCCAAATATACTACAAGTTCTCTATTGGCTCTTCTCACAGCAGAGACGGGATGGCGGCAGCTGGTGCAGTGTGTGAGAGCACATTAAATCAGTCAGCGCTGCCAGTACCAGTCGCCTGGAAGGAATACATTTACCCGGAATCAAAAGCAAAACGCAAAAAAATAGTGTTGGGCGCAGCGGGTTGAGCGGTGCTCGCGTAGAAATCCCGTCCTTCCGACGGCACCACAGCGCCCGCCACCGTCTTCCTCCAAAGGCTCGGCGAGCCAACTAGAAGCACGTCTTTCATCGCGGCGACTTCATAAATCACAGCTTGTCCCGAGTCGCGCTCGAGAAAATTTTCTACCAACGCGGTGAAAGCAAACTGCGCGGTAAAGCTGGGCAGAATAGCGGGACCGCAAAAGCAAGCGCCTTCGCGCAGGTGATTTTTCTTTGAAGGTGAGCGGTGGAAGGGGGGTGTCTACACGGCAGGGGGGCCCAGTTTCGCCGAGCGCTTCGGAAACAGAAAAATAAAAGAAGAGGAAAAGCGGTGGAAGAGAAACGAGCCGCATTAGGCAACTGTTTTTTTTTTTTTTTTCGTTGGTCCCAATGCCCAACCGTGTATATATACAGTAGACACGTGGGTTTGTGCTGTACGCTACCAAGTCTTGATAATGTCCTCTGGGCACGGTTCTCCTCGAAGGTGCCGCTGCCAAGAGAAAAATACAGTGAATTCGCGAATTCACTTTAGCGCGCGCGCGCTTCTTCGACATGTATTCCACCTTCCCATCTGAGTGGCAAGAGAGAAGGCCAACAAAGGGAACGGTAAGAAAGGAACGAAACAAAGAAGCACAGACGAATCCGCAGCGCACTCTTAATGGCTGAAGGGGCAGAACAGTAGGGAAGAAAGAGGCTGCAGGGTCCGGGCGTTAAGGCCGCGCCGCTTCGTTGCGAAGGCGCTGGAATGAAGAGACGTGGCAGAATAAGGAGAGACGGAGGAGGAGCAAAAGCAAACGACACACGGAACGAGCCAACAAAGCTGAGAAGAATGAACGCGCAGTGCCATAACGAATCCGCGCCGAGGAGAAGAGAGCAATATCTGAAAAAGGAGAAAAAGTAAATAAAATGCGGCTCTGTCGAGAAAAAGAATGTGGCCCGTAAAAATAAATGCGCCACCCGGAACAGCCCACTTTCCTCTCTCACGGGGCGCAATGAATGAAGACGAGAAATAAGAAAAAGCGCTATCGCAGAACGGGGGCACGAGCGCCTGTAATTGCGTTTCCGCACAAATTGAGTTACTATTCATCTTTGAATTTCGCAAGGAGACAGGACCCGCGCGCAAACACAAGACTGGGAGCCCAGTCAAGCATTGAGATTCAGCCGCGCTTCAAAACCGTGTCTTCAAACCCCGTTCCTCAGGGCCCCGGCACAGTGCGATCCGGGCGCGAAACTTGGCAACGAAAGGGTGAAGAAAAAACAGGGTACGTGTATGGGAGAAACTCCAAGTACGAGTACAAAAAAAGTAATAGTAAGAAAACAGGGGGTGGGCGTGGGGGTTGCCACTGCTTAGGAGGCAACAAGAAATAGCGGAACGCACAGGCCGGAGCGGCTGCTACTTCCTTTTAGGAACGCTGGCACATGTAACGAGGTAAACAAGACTGGAAAGTGCGTAAACACATTAGAAAAGTCGAACAAGACTGAGACAGGATAAGCGACTCCTTCGAGTAACTCGCGCCGCGCGCGCGAGCGAGGCGGGCGCACACACCTAGTCGAAACAAATTTGCCCGACGCGTTTTAACGAGCCACGACGTTTGACTCTTCCCATCTTCCGGCAAGCCTCGAAGCTGCCGCCATTTCCTTTTTTTTTTTTTTTAAACTCAGCTGGAAAGCCTCGGCGCCACCGTTCGTTACGTCGCGGCTTTCTCGCGGAAAGCGAAAACAGAAAAGAAAGGAGAATAAACCCGAGTGGGGTGGGGCGTTTTCGGGAATTATATTACGTCCAGCTGAGATTGTGGCGAAAATTGTGTTATAAGGAGTGCTAGCGTAGAGCTTTCTCTTAGTTTTCGTTTCGTTATTTTTTTTTCTCTCTTTTTCAGCAATATCTGCAGCTTCAGAATGCCGAGTGATTGAAAAGGAGAGAGGGAGAAAAGGAACATGCCAACATTCCTCGGAGTGTGAAGAGCGCAGAAACCACTGCGTAAACTTCACGTCAGCTCCATCGTTTCTTTTTCTTTTTTTCTTTTTTTTTTGTAGATAGTATGAATGGTGTAGCAAGGAACGAGGCCAGATAAAAGCCTCCGAAATTCACGCAACAAGCGGGTGATGGGAATAAAACATGACGTCAAAACTGGGGATTGCGCTGGCAAACCGTGCTGTATACCAGCAGGCGGCGTCTAAAGTGCTCAGGGTGTTACACTTTCTTAATATGCATGGCGTTTCGATATGCACGTATGATGAAGTAAGTGCGCGACTCCTAGTCGTACCTAAAACACGAGCTGCGCTAAAACACAACTGCAGCAAAACGAACACAGCTCGTCGCAGGTCTCATTGATCGTCACCATACAGCAACAGCAATCGTGAAACAGATGCTTTTCGGTATATGACAAGTTGCGATTTCATACCGGCAAGAAGGTATTCATTTTGAGGCAGAGGGGTTCAGCTTCGGACCCGAGTGTGACGCCGCGCCGGCGTGCTATAATTACGAGAGCTCATGCGCTCTTCGTAGCATCCCGGCCCGACCCAGCATCGGGCTTGGCTGGACTAGACTTGTACGTAATTGATTACTTGTAATATATTTACTGAATGACATGTTTTTTTGTATTTGCGTGCCTCGTGAGAGGGCTCTCCTCAGCGTTGCCCATAAAGGAGTGTCACTTTCTGCGTACGGTTCAGGTTGCGGCTGTTACGCCGTGCAAGTATCGTAACAGTCCAGAGACTCGACTCCCAAACGCAAGGACCTTGCTGCAATACTCGTCACCGCCAAACTGAGAGATTTTTCTATATGAGAGCGATTTCAGGTAAGATCATGCAGTAAACGGACCAGAAGGCGAAGAAATGCTTGGTACATAAAATTCGAAAGAGTGTAACGATCGGCTACTTTA